>NC_141611.1:4849639-5010472 GCF_047967505.1 Dipteris shenzhenensis | reverse complement strand
AACTGGAACAAGTCAGTTGGTTTTCTCACAGACCCTGGGGCGTGTTCTCAGTGGGGGCGATTTCTAGGTTTCAGATGGATTCCACGGGGACAGACAGCTAGATACCTTGGCTTCCAGGTTGGCCTAGACATCACGCCAGCTCAGCAGTTTCTCCCGGTGCTAGACTCCATCCGACGGAAGCTGGCTTTCTGGAGCACTGCTAAGCTGTCTCTTGCAGGTCGTGCCCTGGTAGTTAACCAGGTCCTTCTAGCCACGGCTTGGTATGTGGCTTCCTGCTGGTGCTTCTCGAGATCCAGCGTGGCACAGCTCAGGAGGTTGGTTCGGAACTTCCTTTGGTCTGGGGAGGATGGTCTTAGAGATACCAGAGCCAGGGTTGCTTGGCAGACAGTCATTCTTCCGCAGGCTGAGGGTGGCCTGGGGGTTATCGATCCAGAGCTTCAGAGTCAGGCCTTGTTAGGCAAGCTTGTCATCCGCGGTTTGACCCCGGGGGGGCAGACGTGGAAGATGTTACTTCAGCAGGGAGTAGGCTCTTGTGTCCCGCGCCGAGGTGGAGAGTGGCTACCGTCCCTCAGGTGGATCTTCACTTCTGCCCCGCTCACTCAGCCCCGTTCCCCACTCGTTCGTAGCCTCCTCATGGTTTGGAGGCGGCTCCGTCTCAGTCTCATTCAGTCCCAGCCTAGTTGTCAGGAGGAGATCGATCGCCAGCCGCTCGTCTGGAATGGGCAGGTCAGAGACGCCGAGGGCCTTCAGTTGGGGGAGAGATCACATATCAGGTGGGACGGCTGGATGAGGGGGCCAGCCCAGTCCCTTCGAGTCTGGAGGGATACGTACAGACATCTGGAGATGACTGATCTTGCAGACGCAGCTGGAGATGCACGCGGAGTCCAGGCGAGACGCACAGAGATCGACGGAGCGATCCCAGCCGCTTGGTTGGCTCCACCTGAGCCTCAGGTCCTCATGCCTGGAGACACCCGCTGGCTGGGACAGTTCACCCCCCGTGGCATCCCACTGGTGGTCGCAGGACGTTTGGATGACTCCTCTATGGCCTTCTTCGCGGTTTCAGGGGATGGACGACTCAGGAGAGAGGATGCGCTCATCGACCCCCTACTCCCGTGGCAGAGGGTTACGGTCGTAGGCCTTCTGGGAAAGGTCTGGCGTACCGACCCTAGTATCGAGCAGGACCAGTTGCAGCTTTGGCGTCTTTGGCTCTGGGAGGGGCGGGCCTTGTCAGAGCTTGAGTGGGACCCAGGAGAGTGGTGGTGGCCAGAGATTGTGACAGGACAGGGGCCGACTTCCTTCTTCGCTTACAGCACGACTCTGGGCAGGCGAGTTCTCGGGAGGATGCAGAGCCGCCCCCCCACCCAGCGACCTAGCTGGTACGCACAGGGTATTTCCAGGTTCTTTTTGCAAGCATTCTGGAAGGCCTTGTGGGAGAGCTGGCGGCCACGGAAGATCTCATACTTCCTGTGGCTTCTTGCCCACAAAGGTCTTCCAGTGGGGAGCTGGTTGAGGCAGATAGGCCAGGACGGTTGCTGTCAGATTTGCCATGCGGATGAGGAGTCACCAAAACACTGCCTGTGGAGCTGCACGCGCGCCCAGGAAGTGTGGAGGTGGACCTTCGGGCTTCTTACTCGCGCAACACCAGAGCTAGGAGTGATCACTTGGGGCGCGTTCTGTTGGTGCAGCACCGCACCTGGTCTTCATCACTTGTTCGAGGCATGCCAGCAGGACCCCACTTTCCTTATCACACAAAGGACGTGGGGGCCGCTCGAGGGTATCCCACAGCACCTAGCAGAGGCTGATACAGGAGTTCGGGAGAGGCAGCCAGTCTGGGAGATTATCAGCAGCATTACAGGATGGCACATCTGGACCTCGCGCTGCGCGCAGATCCTCGGTGGCACCTCCTTATCGACTGCCCAGATCATGGCGGAGATTTGGAGTGAGATTATTCATACCCTCAGAGGCCAGTGGGACCAGATTCAGGGAGACTCCCGGGCTGGTCAGGAGAAGCGGAGACGCTTCCTCCAGGCTTGGGACACTCAGAGCCTCTTCTTCGAGCAGACTACGCAGGGCCTTCGGTGGCACTACTCACCACCCCGATGGCTGTTCATTCACACTCAGCATATCCCTCCGTGAGAGTATGATTTATTATGCTACCTTTTAGGGCTGCGTCCGGTTTGTGAACGCAGCCCGTCAGCTATAAGCTGACCTCTTGTATTTTGTTCTCGAAGTAATATAATTAGCACTGTTTTTTCGGCAAAAAAAATCAGTGGCAAGGGCAATGATCAATCTAATTGTACTTTGTATGGCTACAGGTGCAAAAGGTCTCACCATAATCCGTGCCTTGCAACCAATCTGGCTTTATCTGGCTATATGTTTTATATACTTTCATCATTTTTCATTTTAATTTGGTTGGACCCTTTTATTTCTGATAGAAGTTTTGCTTGGATGTAAATCTGCTACTTCCCAGGTCTTGTTTTATATGTTGCTATCATGCTTCTGTTCCATGGCTTACTGCCAATAGTATATTTGGCATCCTCATATCTTTCAAAACTCAGTTATTTCTTTGATTTTTGTCATTAAAGCATGACTCACATTAAGTCTGACAAAAGCCCTTCAAACCCTAGTAGATCTTCTAAGTCCATCCTCATTAGTTTGAGGGATCATCTAAAACTTAGCCTTCTTTGACAATTTCATAAAACATCTGAGTAAATCATCCAGCTTCAGATAAAGCCTCTTCAACAACATTTGATTCATCCTTCTTTTCCTCCAATTGCTCTGTGATAGGATAGAATGATGTATCTTCTTATGAAGCACAACCAGTCCCTCCTTCATCGAAGATCACATCACATTCCTACTAGTAATGATGTTTCTTGCTTCAAGTTTCCAAATTTGTAGACTTGTAGCCAGCAAATATCCCTTTAATTTATTTATCATCAAGTTTCTTCTTATGGCAACAAAGATGCACATCTAAGCCGTACAGCCAAATATCCTTAAATTATCAACTTTAGGCTTTATAAATGTAAAACTCTCTTCGAGAGTTTTGTTTAGGACAGACTTGGTTGGCTCCGATTATGAAGGTATGTAGCTATGTTTACTAGGCCATAAATAATTAGGTATATTCCAAGCTTTAAGGATACTCCAGGTTGTCTCATCTAATGTATGGTTCATGATTCAGAAACAATGTTTTGCTAAGGAGTATGCAACGTAGTGTGCTGTCTTTCTATTCCCTTGCCTTTAGAAATTAAAAATTCACATCAACTTAGACCCTTTCCAATTTATCCAATCTAAGAGCCTTTAAATATTTAAGGGTCTCAGATTTCTCTTGCAGAAAATACACCATGACTTTCTTGAATAGTCATCTATGAATGTCAGGAATGGACCACAAAGGTCTGAATGTATCAATTCAATTATTTTTTCTTGAGCCTTTTTTTGAGGACTTCTCATGATTGTGTTTTCCCATGATATACCTCAAGCATATCTTCTTCTCCAATCGACGATGAGATAGGAAACTTACCAAGCCTTCATGTTCATCAAAACAAAGCTCTACATGTTCAAGTGTCCAAACCTTTCATGCCATTTCTTTCATTTCCGGTTGGGAGTTATAAGCTTTGAAGTCTAGTATAGACAACATTAACTTATATAATCCTTCTTCCTCAACTCCTATGGCTTTGATTTGGGAGTCATCAGTCTTGTCTCATATGAGACATTAAGCTTCATCAAATTTGACCCCTTATTCTGCTTAGTCATAGCACTAACAGAAAGAGCGTTCTTCTTTAGACCTCGAATATATGAAATATTATGTACATCCCATGCGGCTTCTTTATTTAGCATTTGTATTATTATCAATACCTTTAATTCAATGAAGTCTGCAATCTCCTAGCTCAACATCATCATATCCAACCCTCTTATCAAGGTGCAAAACTATTTTTTATGAGGAGCGAAATGTTTAGAGACCCTCGAGTCAATGATCCACAACTCAACAACATGACAAGACTTGTTTGGCTTAGTTATAGCCAAATCTTTCTCAAAATAAATATCTCGTATGTTTGCAGAATCTTTACCACTCAGTTTTGAGTCACGTTTAACCATTTCCGCTTTTTCTTCATGCACTCAAAAGTAAAACGACCAAGCTTCCCACAATATTAACAGGCTCTTTCTTTGTTGTGTTCTTATATTCATATGATCTTTGTTGTCATCACGATAGCATTCACAACTACCATGTTGTTTTAGTCTAGGACCAAATAGGGATTTTGAATGTTGCTTTTTGTTTTTAGCCATTAAGGCTGTACCATCCTGATCTCCTACCTTTTTACTCTGCCTTTTGCTTCCTCATTGATGAAATAACCATGAAGCTGAGTTATTGTAGGAGGCTTCTCACTATAAGAGGGCGTAATGATAGAATTACATTGATCGCACATCTTCTCATCATTTATGGACAGTTAGTCTAGCAGGTCTTTGAGTTGATTTAGGTAGTCATCAATATTCTAACATTCTCACATTCCAAGTCTGTTAAGCTATCTTTTTACCACTGAAGCCTTTTGCGTACCAATGTCCTATGTGTGCTTTGTAGTGCCTTCCAAGCCCCAGCTAGGATTTTTAGGTCCCTAGGCTTATGGATAATATTGTCTTTAATATTGGCGGTTATTACAGTACAAGCCAATTAGCTCTTCTAATTATAAATTCCAAAATTCCCCCTTAGGTGATTTTATGTCCCTTCCCCACAATTTTTGAGCTTTCAGAGCGTTCTCAATCTTGAATTACCATACGCCATACTTGAGTATCATCTCATTCAGCAATTTCTGGAAGGAGACACACACTGATCTATGTCATCAAGCCTTCTCTCGCATTTCACACATGACGTGTGTGCGTTCATAAGGACAAGTCCATCAAATGAAAGTATGAAACCTAAGCAAACGATTGACACCTTTCTAATAAAAGCACACCAAACTCAAAAAAAACCAAATAGAATAAGATCCAAATCTGCATTCACCTCCTAGCACCTATATGCTCTTCTCTCAGTGTGAGAATCTCTTGGCTATCGGAGCCCTTCTCTCAACGTGAGGGGATATGAAGGGTGATTGATTGGAATCGGGAAGCTGCCAAAGTGCGATAAGTAGCAAAGAACAAAATTGGCCTTCATAATTCCTATAGCGAGGATGCTTTGTGGATTACAATGCAAGTCTCACTTTTCAAGGAGAGACTAAGAGAGAATGCCCGATGATGAGGTAGATAGTACTTCCAAATGCAGTACTCTTCTCAAAGACACTTGTGGAATTTCAAGAAAACGCACTCTAATTCGATTAGCACTAAGGAGCGCTCTTCGATATCAAAACAGCACTAGATAACAGCTGAAAAACATAGCCTAAAATAGCGATCTGGTTTTAAGGGCCACCTCAAGTTTCTTCAACCTATTATCTTCAAAAGATTAGAGAAGGCCATCTAAATGTGAGTCATTAGCATCCTCTGAAATTCTGCTTCTATTTCGGTAGGTATGGTTTCCTTTCAAAACAATAAAATGAAAAGTAAACTCAATTGAAGCACCTGCAAGTCTTCTCAGTGGCTATGCCTCTAGAGCTTCTTCTTCTAAGACTCCACTAATCGAATACTTTTTACATCACCTTGTGTTTTCTATAGCCTGTTGTTGAGCTTGACTAAACGTTGGCTATGCCTCAGCTCACCTAGAATCCGAGCTTGGTTTGCTCTATTCTCCTAGGTGCTCCACCAAGCTCTATTTTGGCAACCAACGGAAGCTCAAAATGAAGGAGAGAAGACAAAAAACGAGATGCTGTAAAGAATTGCTGCAAAACTGATTGGAGGCTCAAGAGAGAGCCAATATAACAAAGCCCTAGGGCAAAGTGCCCTAACTGGACTGAGTGTCCTAACTGGACTACGTGTCCTAACTGTACATGTACTAACTGTATCAACTGACCTAACTGACTGTAACAAGGCCTACAATGCACATACCAAGGAATAAGTGGCATCTATGGATAGCCCATAGAATGGCCTACAAACCCCCCTCCATCGTATGGGCTGAAGTATCCTAGACAGGGCTCAAAATACCTGAATATCTAATGTCATGGTTGCACATGTTCAACCTATGACCATACATAGTACAACAGATCAAGTCACAAAAGGTACTAAGTTTAAAGCTTGCCGGAAAGCCTCAAACTTAGGTCAAGAAAGAGCCTTCGTACAAAAATCTGCCCAGTTGTCTTCAGTGGGAACATAAGACAACTGGATATCACCTGTTCATAATCTCTCTCTGACATAGTGATGATAGCAAACATCAATATGCTTTGTGCGAGCATGGAAAGTTGGATTCCGTGCAACAACCAAAGTACTCTGACTATCCGTGAAGATGACGCATGCATGAAGATCTGCAAGTAACTTCCGTAGCCAAACACACTCCATTGTAGCTGTAAAGGCTGCTCTGTACTCAGCCTCACAACTAGAAGTAGCAACTGTAGTCTGCTTCTTGCTGCACCAAGAGATGCATGAAGACCAAGCATGAAACAATTGCCACTATGTGTCACACGGGTGTCCGAACAACCAGCCCAATCATTATCATTGCATCCATGCATAACAATTGAAGAATCAGCCTCATAAAGGAGGCCCAAATGCTGAGTGCCTTTGAGATACCTGAAGACACGCTTGACGGCCTAATAAATGGTGCATAGAGGGACTGTGCATATATCTGTTCAACTATGAGACAACATACTGAAGATCGGATCTAGTATGGCATAAATAAACCAAACAACCAACTGCATGTTGATAGAGAGTGACATCACATGCACTGCTGCCATCCTCAGAAGAGAAGTGAAAACCAAGCTCTAATGGTGTGGATACCGACTTGCAATCCTCAAACTGAAAACGTTGCTGAAGCTGTCCAATATACTTGGATTGTAACATACACCTGGCCATCTCCATGACTGATCTATTCTTGCGCTCAGCCATTGACATATATTCATCCCCTTTGTCGGTACTATTGTGAGCAATTTTTAGCCCACTCATTCTCAACCACAGCAATGAAATGCCTAAAGCATGCAAAAACTTCAGATTTGGATTTCAAAGCGAAAATACAAGTATACCTGCTGAAGTCATCAATGAAAGTGACAAAATAATAGAATCTCCCAAGCGCTGCTACCCGCATGGGTCCACAAACATCACTATGAACCAAATAAAGCTTGTGTGAGGCACCAACTCTCCCATCCTTGGGAAAAGCAATACGATGCATCTTACCAAGTTCTGTGTGCTTGTGTGCTTTATTCCAGTCAGTTGTTGTAGGAGCTTATCTTGAGTCTGTGACATGGATACCTGCTCTGGGTGCTATGCATTTTGTTCTATCCTCGTTGAGGTCCACACTGTTATGCTGATCCCGTGGGTGTCCAGACTTCATCTCCAAATCTGAGACTATTTGTTGGATACAGCGACTAGTACTTAATTGAAAAGATGATGATGGTAATTTTGTTTGTTTGAAGGCTTGTCTATTTGTTAGTAAAGAGGTGTTGGTAAGCAAAAAGCCATATTTAATCTACTTGAGGGATTTCCACTGCTCCCCTTATTTTTCGCTATCAACGTTGGGAAGAGAAGCCCAGAGAATGAACACAAGGAGAAACAATCATCATGTGCGCTAGACACAATCAAAGTCACAAACCAGAAGTCAACAAGTCACTGAAATGGACAATCGAAGTCACAAGCCCGAAGTCACAAGTCACAAGAGGTGGCCATATATGCCAAAGTACACAAGTCCATCCCCATAGTGGACACAAGCTACAACGTGCAAGCTCATAGCTGAAGCCTCTATCTCTCCTCACACTCCCCTCTCGGGCAAGCTCGTAGCTCCAGCCTCTCTCCTCACACTCTCCTCTCTCAATCTCTCATGAATGCAGAATGAGTCTCCCCCCCGCTCCTCCCCTCCTCCTTCATTCTCATCCGCGGTGCCTTGGCGGGTCCCTCCCCTCGCTAAGAATCTCCTCCCTTCCTCCTTATTGGTGGTCCTTCTATCTCCCTTAGCCGTTGTGCCGCTTGGTGTCCGATCAATATCCTCAAGGAATGGGAGAGATGGACCTGTGTATATCCGCGTGGTTCAATGAAGCCTTCCTCTTGAATACGCAAAAGAGACTGGAAGGGGCAAAGAAGATAGGGGAAAGGCTTGAGCGAAGTAGAAGGTAGGAGAGAGAGGAAGAGAAGTTTGGAGAGGTTACAAGGGAAGAGAAGGTAGGAGAGAGAGGAAGAGAAGGTTGGAGAGGCTACAAGGGAAAAGAAGCAGAGGGGAAGGCAAAGTGAAGGTAGGAGAGGCAGAAGGAAACCTCGAACAGGCCATACAAATGTACGGTTCAGCGGTGGGTAGTGCAGTGTATGCAGCTAAAGGGGCTATCGGTGATGAGCAGCTGCAGGAATAGAGGGCAGTATGGCTAGGCGCAAGCAGAAAGGATAACTGGGCAAGGCAAGGACAGCACTGGGGGAATGGCAGGAGAAGGGGCTGTAGAGGCGCTGTACAGATGTAGAGAAGGAAATGAGGAGGATGGAGGTTGCACAGAGGTCAAGGCAGGCTGAACAAGGGAGAGAGGAGAGGCAAGGTGAGGGCGAGAGGAGCAGGAGCTGTCAGGGAGCTCTAGAAATGTGTTCCAGTCGTTAAGCTGATGTTTCCAGGGAATTGCTGCTGGCTGCAAATTTCCTGATTTTCTAGAAGTTGTCGCTTTTCTCAGGCATTTGTGGCTGGACAATTGTGAAAAGAGTAATGGGTTTCCTGTTTCTAAGCATTAGATGTAAATTGTTAGACCTTATGATTTTGGCTTGTCAGCCACTTCCCCTGTTGTGTTTTGATATTAGGCTTTGTGACATTGCCTTGACACGCTTGAGGCTAAGATAAGTTTTTGACTGGCAAGGGTCATGGGTGCTCTACCTGGAGTATCCAGATTCCATAACGAGTACCTGCTATACTAGTGTAAAATTATTTCACAAGGTTAGAGGAGTCTTTCCATGGTGTCCGTTTTCTCCTTATGGAAAACAAATTCATCTCCAGAAAAAATAGATTTGCTTGCTCAGTCATCGGAGATTTTCCATCAAACTCTATCATGTTCTTGATGATGAATTTTTTGAGAGGGCTTTGAGAAACTTCAATGGCTGGTTAAGCTGGTTTTCTTTAGACTAGACACAAATCCTGTATCAGTGGTTGTACGCTTGCAGTACAAAACACAAGGATGCAAAGAACACCCCCTCTGAGGAAGCTAAACAATCCTTTGTCTCTCTCTTCTCATCATCAAAAAACATTCATTGGTAATTAAGCCCAGTCTTCATGCCTCCACCCATGTGAGTCTTCAGGCCTCCAGTTATGTAGTCCAGAAAATTAAATAAGGTAGATATTCAACCATAAGTGCTCAAGCTGCTAAGGTAATGCAGAATCAAGTTAATTTCAAATAGTCATTTCAGGAAAACATTTGCATAAAATATTAATGCATGTAAACAAGATTATTACTCGTGTATCCCTATTGTGCCCACATAATGGACCAAAGTGGCACATTATCATGCAAGGCATTTGGATTTAAGTATCAAAATATTTAGTTGACAAAAAGTACAATTGCTAGAACATAACAATAAAGGAAAACAATGGATATCGAATCAATCAATGTAACATACGCAAATTATTGCTTACAATACAAGCATCAGACTTAGCATAGAACAATGATACTAACAAGCATCAAACTCAGCATAGAACAATGATACTAACAAAACCCTGTCCATGAGATACTATCAAACTCAGCATAGAACAATGATACTAACAAAACCCTGTCCATAAGATATTAAGGTGAAAAGTGCTAGCACCGACTCCAGTTGTAAAAAGACGAAACCTAATGGGCCCATTTCATCATGGTGCATCACATTTGATAATACAACCGAGTCTCTATTCTAACATGGCCTTAGCAGAAGGGACAGAAGCTTACAGGATCTAGCTTGCCCCTAAAATGCTTGTTGATAATTATCTCTGCCATTGCCTGAGATCCAAGTCACAACTATTAGATCATACAGGTATTAAGCAATAGCTAGAGTAAAGAACACCAACTGAAAATACTTGCATCCCAAGCCAATGAAAGCTACATATATACACGAGTATAATATGCATATGCATATATCTAGATGATTCCAGGAACATACCCGAACTCATCATCTAAAAACACAACATAGTGCACTTTCAACCTCATGATAGTCACTCATAAGGTTGAAAACCATAAACTCCATCACACATAGCAGGGACTAGCTAACTTTACATGCATATGCATTCATATTAAGTTACATATAGCCTAACCTGCACTAAATTCACATAAAATCTACTCAGCTTTAGTCTAATAAATTGCCATGAGTAAAACTAGTGATAACAACACAGTAATCGAGGCATATTTACCAGGTTTTTGAAACATTAAAAAGTATGCAGACAAGTTTATGATGCATAAACTATTCTACACCTTGGTAAAATGCATTGTGCATCCTGTTGCTTTCCACATGTAACTAATCATGTCTCATACTTACATCACTTTACATGACTTGGAATAGAAGCACAAACTCGAAGAAACCTCTAGAACCATAAAACATGTGTTACGTCTAATGATTCATCTTTTACACTCGTACATGGCCCTGGTGCCCAAATGGATAAATAAGAAGAAGAGATGCCTTAGGATTTGCATTAAACTACTAATGAGCTTTAGAGCCATTACATGTGATTTTTCCTGAACTCTGAGCTAAAAGCCTTTTTAAACCTTCCACTTTGCCTATACACAACTTTACAGTTCTTACATGTGTGTACATTGCAAATGCCCATGTGCACATTCTCCCTACAGAAGAATTAGCATCCTCATGTGAAAGCTTGGCATAATAAAGATATCAAACAAAAAACAGTAACTGACATTATTGTCCAGTGGTAAAGTGAGCTCACAAAACCTTGAACTAATTCTATTTTAAGAGTAATAACATCCTATGTCAGGAACAAATGGGTCATTTACAAATGTCCTTACATGAGTTTTCGTTGAAAACAATCCATGCGCATGTCAATTCTCTAAGATCTCATCTGAAGATCTACGAGCATCATGGTCCACTGCTCCATATCTGTGGCCACAGAGTTGAAACCCTAGAAAGGGTAACTGCGCTACCCAGTGTGCCTATGACTCCACCCTTTCTTGGCTGTAGGATCAACAACCTGACCTCCGATGCAGTAACTCTCTAGAGCCTCCGTGCAGTTCCATGGCCCACACAACAGAAAGCTCGGTTTATTAGGATAGGGCTTGTGACTCCCTTCCTAGAAGAAAGGTGTCGCTGAAAAAAAACTGGTAGCCGAATCCAAATTGGAAAAGGAGGAGTGGTGTGGGCTGGGTGTGGGTGAAATTTGTGGGAAGCACAATTCATCATATTCTGTTCTATTTTTTCACTCTGCAAGTCCATTTTGTTAGAGCATATGTGACTGTGCACTGATGTATGATACCCCGGACTGCTAAAAAACCACAAAATTCCCGGGATAAGTACTCACCCCCCTTGTCAATGCAAAGGGTCAAGAGTGTTTTGCCACTCTCATTCTCTACCAAGGCAAGAACATGCTTGAAGCTAAGGAAGACATCTGACTTCAATTTAATGGGATAAATCAAGTGAAGCTGGTGGAGTCATCCACAAAGGTAACAAAGTAGTAGTAGCCTCCAAGTGATGATGTCCACATCGGCCGGCCTACATCATTATGTACTGGGTGCAACTCCCTGAATGAAGCAAGGGTCCTGTCTTTTGGAAATGTCAACCAATGCATTTTCCCCAATAAGCAACATTCACATACATGTTTTGTAATTGCATGCATGGGTGGGAGATCTACCACCAGGTCCTTTGAATGCATCTTCACCAAACTATTAAAGCTTAGATGCCCCAATCTCTCCTGCCATAAGTGAGTATCAAAAATCAGAGATTCAGGAATGGCATTAGCTTCTATAGCAGGCTGTTTTTCAAAGATATCAAGGTGATACAGCCCGTTGTCAAGTATCCCAGTGAATACAATACAGTCACCACACACATGGAACAAGGACTCAAATAGAGATTTGCAGGAAGTATTGTGCTTAGAAGCACCACTATCAAAATACCAAGTTGATGTAGGATCTGAAATAGATAAGGCTGAAACATGCGTCTCCGGATTGTAGTGGCAGGTCACAACAAATGCCCACTCATCTTGAGCCAAGTTGAGTCTCATGAGGGTAATCATAGCTCCAAAAGAGTCCTGGCAGGGAAAAGACTAGCAGAACAACCAACCTTGGCTGTTCCTGGTGCACTGAAAAGTTATCTGCAGCAAGGCAATAGCTTTTAAAGGTTTTGAGACCTCTGTTGGGCTCTAGGAGGAAGGCGACTATTCAGGAGGCTCTTGAAACCGCGGAAGTACTTCAGACAAGCAGGTGACATCTGTTTTGGAAGCTTTCAAGCAATGCACAGTAGATGACGAATCTTCCTAGCTGCACTGGGTAGCCCTGGATTTGATTGCGAATCACCTTGGCTGCTCCCTGCCTGAAAACGAATTGCCCTGGCAGGTCTCTGACTAGAAAACAAAATTCCCTGGCAAGTCCCTGACTGAAAAACGAAATTCCCAGGCACGTCCCTAACTGAAAAACGAAATTCCCTGGCAGGTCCCTCACTGAAAAACAAAGTTCCCTGACTGGAAAATGAAATTCCCTGGCAGGTCCCTAACTGAAAACAGATTTCTTTTGGAGGCTCCCTGGCTAAAAACGATTTCTTCTAGATGTTCCTTAGCACAAAAACGATTTCTTCTAGAGGCTCTTGGCACCAAAAACGAGTTTGTTTTGGAGATTCTAGCACCCCTAGCAGTTCTCAATTCGCGCACACACTGCTCTGGTAGTCAAAAATCAGCAAGGCAGTTTGTTAGAACAGCTCTAGGTCACTTTCCCATCCTGTGACCTGCATCTCTCTGCCTTCCTCTGCTCCACAAACATGCCTCAACGCCAATTTCGCCCTTTTTTGTTTGCTTCTCAAGCCAGCTTGCTAAACGTGGGCCCCTGAGCTATTTTTAGCAACGGGACTCTCTAAAACTTTCAGGCCTTTGCCTTGGCCCATGGAATTAATTGCACTGAAGTGGCTTTTTAACAATTAAAAACAACAAAAGGCCTAGGATATTCACCCACAAATTCCTAAGGTCCAGAAATTCACATCCCAGTGACATGGAAACCGAGTAAATCTCAGCTCATTTATCATAGGCATCTCACACAAAACATTACCTACCACATTATACTTCAATTCAGTCCACCTAGCCTTTTGACCATTCAATTCAAGGATAATCTGTTCATACAAATAGTGCCTCCATGTTTTCAAATCATGGACAATAGCATAGAGCTCATTCTCATATGTTAAATAGTTTTTCTGTGCCAGGTCTAGTTTTTCGCTTTCAAAAGCCAGCAGTCATCCACTTTGTTTTTTTTAATACAAAGAAAAGAATTCTATTAAGTATGAAAGAAACTCCACGAGCAAAGCTCATGGGAGAACTACATGATGCAAGGCATGACAAACGACGACCCTAGTAAGACAAAATCAAGCTTCTCTCAAAAAGCTAGAAAAAATCGAGAAGTACATGATGCAAGGCATGAAAAACAACGACCCTAGTAACACAAAATCAAGCTTCTCTCAAAAAGCTAGAAAAAATCCAAGGTTGAGGCTGAAAGTGCCACCTCAACCCGGGGAAGGACTCCAAGAAGAACAGAACAGGGAGCGACTCCACTCCCTAAGGAGAACTTTACTCCAGTAGAAGCTGTCCTGGAAGACCCCTGGACATCATCCAAACGCTGCTCTTAGTAGAAGCAAGAGCAATATCCCCAGCTTCCCAAAACTCTAAACTTGCTCTAATACAACTTACAAGTCCATCACATATTACCTCTCTTGGAAAGAGGCACTCAACAGTGGGGAAAAAAAAGAGATCTCCACCCAACCACGTGACAGTCCTAGTATCCACACAAATATATAACCATTAGTTACAGCCATGGTCCTCTGTGGCAACTTGCTTGCCATCATGGGTGCCACACTTGTCCAAACTCAGTCTTGTGAGTACCCACTCCTCTTGCAACCAGCACCAAAGATCTTACACGTACCGTTAATAGCCATTGGTTCAACACCACAACTCACATAACCCAAATAGGGTTGCAAACAAACAAACCACAGCTAATTATACAACCTTAAGTATATACTAAACAACTTGATAACCTTACTAAAAGTCAATCTCAACCGATCCGTCTAAAGTCATGCCACATTTAACCTAGAATGTAACAAAAGGAAGAACCAAGCAATTGACCCCCATCTTGGCACAATAGGATCCAGCTCAGTCATGTCACTGGCTGTAAAAGGGACGATCACTCCAAGAGGTCCAGTGGGAAGCTCATCAGTCAGACACCACAATCCTAGCCTTTACAATTTTTTGCATGCACTACACAGATTAGCAAATGATTGCAGCTTGCCCCTTCTGCATGGAGTACAAGGATTGGCTGCAACAACTCTATCAAATTTTTGGGCCCACATGCGGTCTAGCCATGGGCCTAGAAGAAAAGCTTACTAGAGGTCCATGAAGAATTATCAATAGATCCTTGGTTGGAGCAATGAGAAATAGACAACAGTTGGCGCCATTGACTAGGAAGATTCTGCGATTACATTCAGCATTGCCCTCAAAGATGCTAGGATGCCCAGCACATCGGGATGCATTCCTCCATAGCTTCTCAAGGATCCAAGAGTATCAGCATGGTAGCTTGGCTTATACAAGGGAAGAAGATCTTCAAGTTTAGGCTGAGAGCAGATCACCTGCCGTCATGATGAGAGAGAGCTCAGCTGTACAACTGATCATCACTCATCCAGTCCTGAGACCGACACAGATGCCTTTCCTCCCACCAGAATGTGTGGGTAGACAGACAGCTAGCATCCCATCCTAGGTGGATAAATGCAGTCTGGTGATGAGTAGACAGCAGATCAGACCAGTAGTGGCCATTTGGCAAGACATTGTTTACACCCAACGGAAGTAAAGGAAGAGGATATCGTAGGATACCTGAGGTGTCGAAGGCACTGTTTAAGGGAAAGATAAGGAAGATCTCGTAAATTACCTGAGGTGTCGAAAGCACTGTTCACAGGCATCTTTTACATCTTCCCAGATCGACGCATCCAACAGTTGTATAGTCACCCTAGCTAGCTCTGCAGTGAGCTAGGAACCCTATGAAGGAGCATGCAAAGAGCTGGTCTGCATAGCGCCCTTGTGGTTTTGTAGATATCTACTTTCAGAAATTAATCATGCCTTCTACAAATCTAAGAAGTCTATCTTTGCAAATTTAAAATACTTAATAATATACATATATCTCATAATCCCAAGATAAAAATTATGCTTCCATTGATTCCCACTCTTTTGACAAGATCCCCTTCCATTTCTGACATTTAATTTGCAGCAATGATGAACATAATTTAAGACAGCTGACTAACAGCCTTGTTAATCATAATGTATCCTCTGTTCCTAAGAAGGTGCAGTATGGATTGATATTTGGCAAAACACTTACCCACATCTCAGTTTGAGTTACATATGGTTGTCCATCAGGATTCCGCAACATGTGTACCTTCTGTCCTTGTTTTTCGCCAGCTGCAGTCCATTCTGCATACACGTCTGGATGATTCCACATTGCTTGCATGTCTTCTGAGTCAGCCCAGTCATCCCAAAACTTCATACTAGGTCTCATTATAGTAGAAGCAGAAGTCACAACTTTCGTCTATCGGTCATCAAGGGTTGCTCTGGTCCAACTCCAGTATACAAGTTATTTCATTTAGCTTCCACGGGCTGGTAATGCTTCAAAAACCCTCTATCTGAATCTCTCCGACATATTTCACCCTACATAAAGCAAAAATCATAGCTCTTGTGAACTAATTGGAACAAAAGGGTCCCAATTTTTCAGCTCCCAAAAAACAGAGTAAACTAATGAAAGGCACCAAAACCTACATTATATGTCAATATCATTAAATGTTTAATTTATCATAACCTATTGTCAAGGCTTGAGTGCTGACAAGTGTATTCCTTCTGATGCTTACGCTTCAATAAGAAGTAGCAAGCAACACCTTCAATGTTAACTGTGGGTGTTAAACCCAAAAACGACACCAACATTGCAAATTCAAGTTTGTGTGATTTCCCCTACACAAGCTTTACGATCCATAACCCCACAATCATCAAAACACCTCACTTTTGAATGTATTCATGCAAAACTCAAGTTTAACAAGGTCAAGGCTACCATTTCAAAGTAGCAGCTCTAGATCTAGAGTCCTTTCCTTTTAGAGACGAGATAAAAAACATCCCCAATTCATCACATTGAAGCAATATGAACAGTCCAGTTCTAAACTCATAATGATCACCCATGAAGCTAATAGATTTACCACAATCACTGCTAAGACATCCCAATGATACCATGAAAGCTTAATGGCATCAGCAAATAGTGCATAAATATATGCTCTCACACATCAATATACATCCACAAACCCCAACTCACATTAATATATACACACATATATACAAAGGTCTTTGTTGTAAATACATATATCAAAACGTTATAGGTGAGGGAAAGACTCAGCAAATGGAGGCTTGTGTATGTGTGTGTAAAATTAAGGAAAAATGACCATTTTCTTGAGGTCGGTAAAATCACTACGAGCTGCACGATAGGCAAAATTCAAATTCTCGTTGTCTTTTGGCAATTTCTTTGATCTTAGAGACAATATCCCAAAAACTTGCCAATGTGAGCTTGAGAGGATCTACGTGTGTCCTTGAGCGCGATGATTCCAACATTCTTAGATCCTTCAGTAGACTCTGGACAGCACAAAAAGACAACTATCATTAGAGGAAGTCCGAAGTAGAGCACGAAACATCCACTTAGCGAGAAAGGGTGCCTGCCGCAAATCTAGTTGTATCCATTTCTAAGTTGTGTGCTCTCCCTTACTCCCCCCTTATGGTTCTTTCAGACACATTATATATAAGCACTCATTCATGCTAAAGAAAACCATCATGTAGCTATCTAGAAATGGGACACTCTGCCCCGCTTATCCATAGCAAACGCAAAGGGCATGGTGTGATAGGATGAATCGTAATACCAAGAAGTAAGACCATGATTCAAGTACCAATAATATGATACTTTCTATAAGTCTTAATGTAGTTAGATTCATGTACTCGCAAAGTTTGATATGCTTGGCATGTATATTTCTTTGTTTTTTACCATGCATCATGCATAAGTGTTAAAAATAAGCATCGGTGGGATTCTACCATATGTGTCTATATTTGATGGGTATGATACTTTACAAAAGTCTTAATATGAGTGATATTCATGTTCTCATAAAGTTTAATGTGGGTCACATATCATCTCCATGGTTGGACATGCATATTTTCTAGTTTTTAACCACGCATCATATATAAATATTAAAAAATATGCATCAATGGGATTCTACCATATGTGTGTCTCCAAGGGATACGGTACTTCCAGAGGATTTCATGTAAGATTCATGTACTTCAGAAGTTTAAATTAGGTTAGATATCATTTGTATGGTTGGACATGCATATTTTTTTATCGTTCACTATGGATTATACATAAGCATTATTTAAAAATCTTTTTTTAGTTATAGACTGAGAGAGATGCAAATTATATTTCTCTCGCAACTTTATATATATATATATATATATATATCTCCAAGCAGTCACAAAGATTTAGGACAGCTTCTAGGGATGGTGTAGAGGACCAAGGGGACGTGCATTAAGAACATAGCTTTCTTGACGTAGGAGACGAGGGCACGCACACACACACACACACACACACACACACACATATATATATGTAGAGAGAGAGAGAGAGATACATGCAGTCACGAAGATTAGAACAACTCCTAGGGAGGTTGGAGAGAAGAACAGAGCAACATGGAGTCATATGGTGTAGAGGACCAAGGGGACATGCATCAAGAACATAGCTTTCCTGATGTAGGAGACGGGGGCATAAACAACATGATGGATACAAAGTTTTAAAGGTATGACCAAGCACGTAAATCTCATGTTTGAGCCAGAGAGCATGATGAAAGAGTTGCGATCAACATCCCTATATGCAGTGTCCCATGTTTGCTTTGATGTTTGATATGATCGGATGTGAGGAATGATGAACCATATGGATAGTCAGATACAAGTGTGTCATCTTTATTGAGGTCACTATGAGCGCTTTGAAATCTAACTGAGCAATCTATTTTAATCATATTTTGAATGTTATGTACGAGTGCTTCTGATTTAGCATAAACATATTTTTATTGTTAAGTGATTTGTTGATTTGTTATAGGTTGCTTCAAAGATCATTTCAGAACCAAAAACAATGCCTGCATCAAGGAATGACGCAAAGAAGACATTGATGAGTGTTAACATGGACTACGAGACTATCCATGTTTGTCCCAATGATTGTATTCTCTTTTGAGCTGATTTGGTTAGCTGTCCATATTGTCGGTCACATCGTTATAGGTAGCACTTGCAAGGTGAGATCATACTAGTGAAGGCCTTGAGACACTTTCCAAGATACTACATATGTTTGGTGTAAGTCCATAGCCAAATTAATGACATAGCATGCTAAGCATCTTTCCTCTGCTTACATGCTGAGGATTCTGTTGGAGGTCAACATCTCCTGATGTCACCTATAGAGAGGGCCTTGATTGTGGGTGTGCCCACCCAGTGAGTGAGTATAGGGTAGATGAGAGAGGGCCAATGTTGTGGGTGTGCCCGCCCCTCTTGTGACGCATAGGTAGAGTAGGTTTTGGTAGGATACTCAGTGCAGGAGGGTGTGCTGGCCATGTGAAGGCTGTTCATGGCCTTCCTGAGGCCTGCTTTGTTGCTGTGTGGCAGCCCCTATTGAGACGCCTAGGGAGTCAGCTGTTGCACGTCCCTTATGAGCAGGAGGGCAGAGCTTGGTTGGCTGGTACAGCTCCCTATGTAGGGCTAGAGGCAGTCCGCCCTAGGGCCCTGCTGGTCAGCTGGCAAGCCCCCACTTTAGGGCCTTGCACAGCCCTTTATAAGAGGCTGTTGGGTCGGCCCTGTAGGCTGCTGATCGGCCCAGCTTCTTGCTGGCCAACTTGGAGGCTGGGGGGCTATTTATAGGGCCCCCCCACTTGAGCATTTCATCATCTCTTGGAGCAGGATAGCCACTGCTGTCCAGTGCCTTGTGGAGCAGCATAGCCTGCCTTGTTGAGCAGTCCTAGGGCAGGAGTGTGGAGCAGTCCATCCACTCTTTTTGCCTCCATTTCTCGTAGTTGTTGAGCTTTTTGTCTGAGCTCTCAAGCAGCCTGTTAGTTCCGAGGTTTCCCCCAGCTGTAGCGGGGTTTTCTCCAGAGATCACTTGCAGTTCTCCTGTGCCTCTCTCTCCTTCTCAGTGTGCTGTGTGTGAGGCGTGCTCTTTCTCTCTCTCCCCCGTTCATTTCTGCTGCGCTTCTCACAGATTCCTACAAATTACTCTGCATGCAAGCACATATAGATAATAAATGGACAAAGTTTGCAAATGAGCCACATAACTTGCATTTGGTCTCACAACAGATTGCGTGAATCCTTTTGGATTACACTCAACATCATGGTCATTGACACATGGCCAATAATTGTGATGAATTATAACATCCCCCACGTGTCACCAAGTTGTAATATTCCAAAGTCAAAGCATAAGTTGAGCATTTATTGATCATAATTAACGAGTTTTTCATTTATTTAATTATGTTCAAAGAGCTACTTTCATTTGGTCAAAGACTTGACTCCGGTCAAACCTCGGTTAGGAAGATTTGGCTTCAGCCAAGATGGTTAACCACGGTTAACCAAGTAATTAAAGTGCTGACTTTGTTCAAAGAGTGTTGACTGAGGTCAATGAGACTTGGCTCACGCCAAGAGGGTTGACTTCCTTAACCAAGGTGCGCCAACTTTGGTTGGAGAGACTTGGCCATAATTAAGGCACTTTGACTGATGGTCATGCCTCTTTAATTATGACCAAGAGGGTTGGCCTTGGTCGGCCACAGAAATTGTTCTATGTTTATGTGTTATGTTTGCTTGGTGGGGACACCCACAATGACTAGGATTAGTCCAGAGATTATTATTCGCATGCGAAGCGCTAACAATTAATGGGTGCCGTGGTTATGCACTTTACTTAATTGTTGCGGGTATAAGAAAGGTTCTAGACTTGGGCAATGTGGAGCCTCGCGAACGATTAGGAGTTATTCGCGTGACCAAGTGCTAAGAAGACCCCAGAAGACCTTACCCATGGACATGGGATTAGAATTAGGCTAGACAAGTGGCAGCTTGCCAAAAGAATGAGCCTTGAGCTCCTTTGTATTTTGATTCACGTTCTAAATTTTGAACACAGCTATACGCTGAACTCTGTAACAGATTTACTCTCAAATAATAAAGACCTTCGGGGGGGTTCAGCCCGACATGTTGTCCTGGGCCCTAGTTGCTTGCAGAGAGAGAGTTTGTCTGCAAATGAGTAATGGTAGAGAGAGGTGAATAGCGCAGGGAATTGCTAAGAAGATTCCAGCTGTTCATGGTGATGAAGCAGGTTGATTGCACCACGGTTGACCCAAGCTCTGGTTGTCCACATGGTATAACTCTGCGAGAGCTTATAAGGGAGTATCCTGTTCTAGGGGATCGCAAACTTTTAAGATGTGTGGAAACTTGCTCATCGGCACAAAAATATAACAAGAAATAGCAATCATTTGAATGTACATGGACCTGAAACAGCGATCATTTGAACGTATAAAGGCCTGAACAGCAATCATTTGAACATACACAGGCCTTCCATAATCAGCACAATGAGAACATCGGCAGTCCTAAAGCTCTACAGGATGAACGACTTCTTTTCATAAAATATACAATCAAGATGTATCCTCTTGGAATATGTTGATTACAGTGTTTTCACAGAATGGAAGGCTGGATAAAGCAAGTAGCCTGTTCCAGATCTCTTTTTTAAAGTTGGGACTCGAGGGCATGAGACCAAACAGGGTTACATTCATATGTGCTCTTGATGCATGAGCCCCGGTGGGAGTCTTAGGGGAGGGGCAAGACGTCCATGCTACCGTTGATAAAAGTGGCTATGAGCTAGATGTCATTATGGGAACTGCCCTCCCTACTATGTACAAAAGGGGCAATGGTTTACACCAAGCTGTTCGTGTGTTCTGCAGAAAGTCACAGAGAAATGTGGTCTCATGGACAGCCATGATTTCAGCATATGTACAGAATGGGTATCGTGAAGGGGCTCTGGATCTCTTTATCAAAATGCAGCTTGATGATATCTTGCCAAACAAGGTCACTTTTATTTGTGTTGTGCCAGTCTTGCAGTTCCAAAGGAGGGCCATTCTTAGCAAGGGATATGAGTATGACTGGTTCGATCTCTGCCCTCATCAATATTTACAGCAAGCGCGGAGCTTTTCTTCAATGCAAGTTGGGTGTTTGTCAAAATGATTCATAGGGATGTAGTCCTTGGAACACCATGATTGCAGCTTGCTGCTTGTCAAAGAAAGGGCAAGGCCAAGAGGCTCTGGATCTTTTTCAGCAGATGCAGTTTGACACTATTAAGCCAGACAGTGTTAGCTTTATCTTTGCATGTGAGGCATGCGGCATCCTGGCAGCCCTAGAACAGGGCCATAGGATCCATTCACTCACAATTGAGAGTGGATATTAGCAAGATGTGATTGTGGGAACTGTCCTCCAGGATATGTATGGTAAATGTCAGAGTTCACCTGATGCCAGGATCAATTTTAGAAGAATACCGAGGCAGGATGTGGTCTGATGGAATGCCTTAATGAAGGTGTTAGCCCAAAGTAAGTGTGGCATGGAGAAGCTAAATCTGATCAGATGCATCTTTAGAGCGTGGACCCAGATGAGACCATGCTGTAATTGTTTATACTGCTTATGAGCATGATGTTTTTATGGCCGATGCCCTTCTCAACATGTACGGCGAGTGTGGAAGCTTACACAACGCTAGAATGCTGTTCAGCTGCTTTATCGGGATCTTGTCTCTTGGGATTCCATGAGTGTTATGGGTGCTCAGAAACAACATGGCCAGGAGGCTCTGGATGTCTTGAAGGATATGCAACGTGAAGGCATTAAGCCACACCAGATCACTTTTATCCGTGCTCTTGATGCAAGCAGCAGCTTGACATATCTACAAAGAATGGACTTTATTCAAGATTTGGTGATAGGAAATGCCCTTATCAATGTGCAAACCTATAAGAAGCAAGGAATGTGTTTCATATGATACTCAAGCCAGATGTAGTCTCTTGGAGCTCTAGAAGTGCAATATGTGTCCATAATGACCATGGGAAGGAGCTATGCTTCTTTTCACATGCAGCTTGAAAACTGAGAGCCAGACGAGGTCAGCTTTATCTGTGCTCAGCCTTTGAAGATGGACATTTCTTTCGAACTTCTTCAATGTGTTTGCCTCAGAAGCCATTGTCAATCGCAATGGACATTTCCTTCGAACTTCCATGTAACAATTGCGATGGACGTTTCCTTCAAACTTTGCTTCAATCCTCAGAACCCATTATCATCCTATATAAAAGTTGCTACTCGTTTCACCCTGTACGATGAAATCTGAGGTCATCTAACTACTTTCCTAAGAGTCGTACTCAGCCAGATGCATGGTGTCACTACCCTACAGAAGGCACCGAGTTGATCCTGAGACTTTAGCTCTTCGCTTATGGCGACTTTCCAAATCTTTTTAGCCACCATATGGCTCCTTACAAGACCTTCCAGATCGGATAATTGCTTGCCATTATCCCCAAAGTTGGATGACGGCATCCATCTCGGATTTTGAAAGAAACTGGAAAGCAAACTGACAAATAGCACACTGTGCTCACCTTTTCCTTGCTTCAAGCACACCCTAACATCTAAATCGTGAATGCGCTCTGATACCATGTTGAAAAATATATCAACATATAATTCTAGCTCAGTTCTAGCTTCTGATACCATGTTAGAATACGCAATGGAAAAATGAATCATCCATGAGATCACACCTGAGACCAGTGCAACCCATAACTGAATAAGAATGTCCAAGAGAGGATTCAAAAAGCACCCACAAACCACAGTAAATGAACAGGGGGGTGCTGCCAACTAGTGCTGGAACTGAGGCCACACACTGTCGTCCAATTATGCTGCTCACTCCTGCTGCTGCATGCCGCTCAATGCTCACTCCTGCTGTTGCATGCCTCTCAATGAGGTCTTCAGTGCTATGGGAGGAGCCCCAAAACTGCGTCTGTCAGCAGCCTGCAAAACTGCTGCCCAACCTGGATGGTCTCTACCCCAATGAGAGTTTATAAGGGCTGGTGTGCCCAAAAAACTGGCTGAACCCTAACTCGGCCAACCAGATTAGCCTGGGTGGCTGGCCGACTGGAGCAGGGTTGGGACCCCTTCCCTCTGCCTTCTTTGGCTGGTCTCTGCCCTGGCACATCTGCCCACAGATAGGGCTATGTGCCTGCCTACATGCAGGCCTGTGTGCAGCCTTACATGCCCCTCCATTGAGGCTGTCACTTGGCTGCAAGCATGCCCTGCGTCAGAGTCCAGGTGTGGCCCAAGGGATGGCCAACACCATGGCTGCCCCTTCCAGGACAGATTTTCCCTAAAGGGTGAGGGTGGATCTCCATTAAACACAAGGACACTCGTGTGCTGTCCATGTGTGCTACCCACGTGGCAGGTATTCATAAGGCCGCTGAAATAATCGCGGGAGGTATTCATAAGGCCGTTGATGCCACACTCTAAGAAATAAAGAAAGCACACAATCCCATGCTTGAAGAAACCTGGTCACTCACCCCTCCACATCTAACAAATATCTGACTGTGTATGATCCCCAGTCAACTGTGTGACACCATGAATCCTGTCCAACCAATGACCTGATTGCAACACACGCCATAGTGCCCCGTGTGAATCACAGTCTATTGAAGAATAACGCTTAATCCTATGATAAGCCTTGGAGTGCGTAACTAGCATCCTGTCATGACGAAGTCCCATCCTTTGCCTCAAACTTTAAATTATAACCACAACTGTATCTCCAAAACAGCCACCCCATGTAACAGTGTTTAGACCTCAACAAGATCATACAATTTGCCAATTTATTTCATTCTTTATTTTTTGGAGTTTTCTTTGAATGAATACAGAACTATGTCTTGTTATGCCCAAACTCACTCCAAAAGCCAAACCATGCAATTTCATCCTTATGACAGTCCCAAGGTATCAATTCCATCACGCATAGTACACAGATTTACATCATCACTACCCAACGGTGAGTAAACCACTGTATATGCGTGTCAGGAGTTTAGACAGAGATAGTGCCACTCCTTTGAAATTTCTCATGATGCTCATCATGGACAACACGCAATAGGCGATAAAATAACACTAACGTCACACAAAACGACAAACCTAATTAAAGTCCACCAAAACACAGCCTACCACAGATTATTGCATAAATTAAGCAGAGAACTGCGGATTTGATGCGGGTAAGCACTAACACAAAGAAATCATTTTCTGATAAAAGGATCCAGGACGGTAGGTGTTCAAACACAAAGGTCCACAAAGAAGGCCTAGAAGCCTGGTTAGGTCTAAAGCCCATAGTCAGTTCGACTGCCGTTAATGATGTCAAAAGATTGCAAGAGACCTTATTTCAGTACAAGATCATAAACAGGTGATCAAGATGTGCAAGAATCTGTAATCCCAACCTCTCTGATGTTCTTGATCTGCTTCTTTTCCCATCATGCATGATGTCGTATTTATAAACTCCCTGGGATAAAATAATTAGTCTCGCTCCTAAGCTTACTATTTTATAAGGGTAACGATTTGACCTTTTTTTATTTGTATGCATCAACCGAAAAATGAAAGAGGTTTGTTCCTTGTTGGACGTGCCCCTCCTAACGAGACTTTGAGATCGAGGGAGCTCAGAAAATACAGGTTTAGTTGATGATTACGGTTGGAGGTTCCAAAATAAAAATTGCGAAAGAATTAGGCGGTCGCCGAACTAATCCGAAGACGTAAAGTTAGAATTTAAATAGCGCATCGAGATTCTAAGCGAGTAATGTGAACATTATTGCTTGACGAAGACGACGGTCCTAAACAAGCAAGCTACAAAATTCCTTTAAGATGAATCAAACAATGTAAGCAACGTAAATCAAGGGGCACGTATAATACCGATGGGAAGATAGGATGTTGCCAAACTGCACGAACAGAAGAAATGCTAGTGTGAAAACGTGAATACATTGCAGGAAGCATATGAAGGTGCCACCTTTTTTCGTTGTCTCTTTTTTTTGTAGGCGGAACTTACCAACCTTCCTAACTCGATTGGGCAGAAAAACAATTTTTTATTTCTTTTGGTCTCTCTCTTTTTTTCTCGACTTGGCTAGGCGTATATCTACTCTACTCTAGACAAACTGGGGATGCGTGCAATAATGAGTTTAATTGTTGAAGATATCACACTCCTCATAAGCGTACACTGGAGACATGGGGTTTGGTGTAGTTGGCATCTCATAACAAGGTTTGATTGACATCTCATGGGGCTGTACACCCATAAATTGTGGATGAAAACATAGGAAGGGTGGAGGGGAGGTAGCCACATGGTTTTTCTATATTTCTATATATCTACATAAGAATAAAAGGGTAGATTACTTTCCCATTTCTCAGTTAAAGTAGATGGTTTAGATCTATGGTTCATATGAAATGCAATGTCTTGTAACTACTTGGAGAAGATTGTAAGAGGGAACAAGTTTGGATATACAAGGATACTTGGGTTTTTTTTTGGAGGAGTTGTTCTCATAATTGATCATGTGAATTTAAGGTTCCTTTTTTGTTCTCCCATGATGGTATTTATTACGAGTCAAATTTTAACACGAATGTGAAATTTCATTGTTAGGCATATAGCTTTGTTCATCTTCAAAAGACCTTTGTTTATGTCATTAAACCTACATCTTTGTTGTAGACCAGGAATGTTATAAGAACGCATGATCCTTTGTTTTTACGAGAAGGATTAAATTTTATTATGGTAAACAAAAAAGTGAGGAGCCTCCTTATCAAGTAAAAATATTCAATTTCTAGAGCTTTAAGTATTTGGAACATGATCATTCTTAACTTTGAAGCCTCTTTGAAGACTTTGAACTCTTGGCTCTTCAATTTTAGTCTTAAGCTCATTATAAATGGGTACACCAAATTGAAAGAATTGAGGGGTGGGAACTTGGAAATGCAAGTGGAGGCATAAAGAGAAGAGTGATTAACAAGAACATACCTCTATTTATATTCCTTCTTTCTTATTTATGAGGATAAGAATTTATCAGAATTTCTCCTTAGATGTAGTGCTATAGTGGAGGCTTGGATTTATCCTTTGCAAATTTCTACAACTAGAAACTTTACCTTCAAACTAAAACTACCTTTTAATAGTCCAATGCACTAAAAAAATCATTTGCTTCCTCTTGCATCATAAAGCACTGCTTACCACTATACTAAAAGGCTGTGCCCACCACTGCAATTGTGCACTCTTGTTTATAAGGGCAAGAATTTAGAGTCCTTTTATCATATTTATTTCACAACATCTTCGTGTAGCCTGGTGAAAAGATTCTATGTGTGGGTAAGGATAGCTTGAGCCTCTTTGCATGACATTTTGAAGCTATCCCTTTGACCTTAGCTTAATTGGGTAAATACACCTTTGCACCTAAGAAATAAAACAAATTTCTCAATTGCCTTTCTCCTTAGGTTAAGTTATATATATGTAATAACTTGTTGATATTAAGGGCCTTTAGAATAGTTAGATGAGAGAACTAATGGAGGAATCAATAGATCCTTAGCTTACAATAGGCTTATTATAAGAAGACTAGTATAGCCTAATTCTTTTGAATAGAATGGTAAAATTTTAGGCATTTTCCTTTATTTACTTATTTATTTTACTTCTTTTAGTTTCCTTGGATTTGCAAGCCATTGACCATTTTGTTACATCACTTGGATTCCTTGTGCTTGTGACAATCGATGTTCTTGCTATGTCTCAAACTAAGGAAAGGGCTTATGTCATAGCGGCAAGGAAAAAGGCAAGGGAAATAGGTTTTTTAGTTATGATGTACAAAATACACCTAGAGGGAAATTAGACAACACTAAGGGAAATATCACTCCATGTTCTAGACCTCTCAAAGCAATTTTCCCTATAGTCAAGGACCATTGATTTGCATACATAAATTGTGGTGGCATGATCCAATCATTAGGTTGTCAGCCTCTCACATCTCTACTAGGTATTGATGGCTCAAAAGGAGGGGAAGTGAGCCTCTCCCCTAACAAAATTGCCTCATGAGCTCCCCTCCCTCATCGTTTTTATGAGGGAAAGAGAGGTAGCTCTTTCTTCAACTATGTTGCCAAAGAGAGTGACTGGTGTGTTGTACACTGCACCACTGCTACAAATAGTTATCTTATTAGTGCTTCATATTCCTACCTCTAATTACTGATATGTGACAACCCATTTCTTTTTTCCTATAGGGTTTCCAAGCTCAATCAATATGAAAAATTACTCGCAATGCTCTATTGTTGTTTCTTCTCAGAGGTTAGTTGATCTGCTTCTCACACTTCTTCATATTTTAATGCATCTTTGCCACCTATCTCTTTGCTCTATTTTGTCTTTACTTGGCCAGCACTAGAGCGTTTTATGAAACCCTAAAATCCTATGAAGCCATGTGGCACTTTTGAAGCTTGTTAGATCAACTGACCTATTATTAGCTACTTACAATAACCCATATAGTTAGCAATTGGCCCATATACTTAGGAGCTGGCCAAGCATTCTATTTTATCTTTAGCTTGGATTGCTTGTCTTGGAGACCGAAGTCATCAATCAATCCGTTCATGCTTTGCTTCACTTTTTGCTGCTGTATGTGGGGGTTAAAGGCCACTATACCTTAACCCTAGTTATGTACAATACTCAAACACACATATATATGGATAATATTAAAGATTAGGGTGTTCTGCACCCACCAAAACTGTATAAATGAATTTTGATGCGAAAACATCCTCATGGGATGCCTTTCGTACAGTTGTAAGTAACTCTACATGTGGTGGAGTACTAAAGTTTGATGATGTTGTGGGTATCTTGTTGGCTAAGGAGATTAGATGGAAGTCTATGGATGGCAACAAGCAGGATGCAACCTTAAATGTGCAAAGGAGTAGATCACAGTTCAGGGGGAAGTCCCAAGAAAGAGGGAAGTATCGTAGCAAATCCAAGGCACTGAACATTGAGTGTTACCACTATGGCAAGAAAGGCCACATGAAAAAGGATTGCTACAAGTTGAAAAGAGAAGAAAAGGATAAGAAAAAGAATGCAAATTGGGGTGCAAATAAGAAGGAAGAGAGTTTAAGGGTTGACTGGCTCCCATCCTTGGATGAGATTTTGGAGTTGTGGCAGAAGAGAGACATTTCCAGATTGTCTTGCTAAGTTCGATTATGTAGTGACGCCCATGTTTTGAGACATCCCAGGTTTTATTTTCACTAGTGGTCATTGCCATGGGGTCGTGATTTCTTACATATACCTTATGCAGATCACTCTAGTTGCAGTTTGAACCGTATATGCGCTCATTTTTTGTTTGCATTGGGTTGCAATGGATGCTTTACAGGTCATTTGGATGCATTGCGATCCTTCTTGGATGCGTTGATAGGCTCAGATTGCCTTGTGGGATGCTTTATTGATGGATGTTTAGCACATAGATGCTATTTCATGCTGAGGGACCGCTTTGACATATTGCAATGGATGCACAGGTTGTGCTATGATCTCTTGGATGAAACATTATCGATGCTTATGCCCATGGATGGTGTTTATGCTTGAGGCATTTGGCTCTTATTGGCATTATATTTGCCATTGTTTTGGCATTGTGAGTTGACATTTCCTTTTGGGCTAGATTTGCTCATATGGATGCATAGTATATGCACTTGAGTCAGACGCATTTTTTGATGCTTTGAGCCTTGAGTTTCGGTGACACTATCCTTCATTAAGGTAGACATATTGGGTGCACCTAGTATTTGGTGTGATTTCTCTCTTGTAGCAGGTACTAGCATTTGGGATTTTGTTTCATTTGCATCATGGCATCCTCTTCCATGTCTGAAAAGGAGTTTTTTAGCATTAAAAAGTTTGATGGGACAAACTTTTCTTTGTGGAAAGAATAGATAAGGGATGTACTTATTCAAAAGAAGCAGATTAAACCCTTGGCAGGGATTGAAGCTAAGCTTGCAGATATGTCTGAGGATGATTGGAATGAGTTGGATGCATTAGCAAAGTCTACTATTAGACTTCATCTTGCAGAGTCAGTTTATTTCACAATAGTAAATGAGTAGACTACGAAAGATTTGTCGAAGAAATTATGTGCCACTTATGAGAAGGAAACTGTCTCTAATAAAGTTTACCTCATGAAGAGGTTGTTTGAGTTGCAGATGAAGGGGCCTCCATTGCTTCTCACTTGAATATTATTTTCAGCCAGCTTTAGGCTCAGAAAATGAATTTTGATGTGGAGACTAAGGCAATATTCCTCTTATGTTCATTACCATCCTCATGGGATACCTTCCGTACAATTGTAAGTAACTCTGCACCTGGTGGAGTATTGAAGTTTGATGATGTTGTGGGTGTCTTGTTGGCCAAGGAGATTAGATGGAAGTCTATGGATGGCAACAAGCAGGATGCAACCTTAAATGTGCGAAGGGGCAGATCACAGTTCAAGGGGAAGTCCCAAGAAAGAGGGAAGTCTCGTAGCAAATCTAGGGCATTGAACATTGAGTGTTACCACTGTGGCAAGAAGGGCCACATGAAAAAGGATTGCTGCAAGCTTAAAAGAGAGAAAAAGGATAAGAAAAAGAATGCAAATTGGGGTGCAAATAAGAAGAAAGAGAGTCCAAGGGAGGACAAAGGAAAGATGAACATCGAGGAGATTAATGCAGTCACTGATGATAGTGACAATGACATTCTCTTCATGTCTAGTCTATTTGTAGACTTGCTTACCACTTCAGATGATGCAGATTCCCAGGATTGGATTTTGGATTCTTGTGCTTCATTCCATGTTACTCCCCATAGGAAATGGTTCTCCACTTATGACAGTGGAAAGACAGGTTGTGTGCATCTTGGAAATAACTATGCATGTGACATAGTGGGAGTACGTGACAAAGTTTTCTTTTGCAAATGGGTCTGCATTTGTTTTAAAAAATGTGGGACATGTGCCTAAGCTGACCAAGAGTCTTATTTAGTGGGTTAGCTAGATGATGCTGGTTTTCAGACCACGTTTGGCTTTCAAAGTTGGAAAATTCAGAATAGCTCTATGGTTTTGGCTAGGGGTGCCAAGTGTGGGACATTGTATCCCTTACATGTATCAAGGGTGTCTAATCATGTTGTTGCAATAATTGAGCAGCTAAGTACTTCTTTGTGGCATTGCCAGTTGGGGCACATGAGCCAGAATGGAATGAAACTCTAATGCCGTTTGGGTTATGTACTGCATTTGAGTTTTTCTTATATTGGATGTTGTGAGCACTATCTCTATGGGAAGCAGACTAAATCAGCCCATAAAATAAGGGGAAAGAAAGAGCTTGAAAAGCTTGATCTAGTGCATTCAGACGTATGTGGTCCCATGCCTACATGGTCATTAGGTGGGGCTGAATACTATGTGACATTTATTGATGATGGAACTAGGAAAGTGTGGGCTTATGATGTAGCTAGGAAAAGCGATGTGTTCTAGGTATTTCAAAAATGGTTGGCTTTGGCTGAAAACCAGTCAGGTAGAATGCTTAAATCCCTGCAGACTAATAATGGTAGAGAGAATATCTCTCATGACTTTCACCATTTCTGTGATTCACATGGGATCAAGAGGAAGCTCACATCCCCTTGTACTCCAGAGCAGAATCCAGTTGTAGAACAGATGAACCGAACCATTCAAAAAAGGTTGCAATGTATGCTTTCTAATGCAAGTCTTTCTGGTGGTTTTTGGGTTGAGGCGATGAAGACTGCAGTGCATGTGATCAATAGATCACCTAGTAAGAGTTTGGATGGTAGTAATCCTGAAGAGGCATGGAGTGGCAAGAAGCCCTCATACTCTCATTTGCATATATTTAGGTGTGAGGCATATGCACATGTGCCAAAAGAGCTTCGGAAGAAGCTAGATCCTAAGTCTAGGAAATGCATCTTTCTAGGTTATGGTGAAAGTGGAGAGATGGGCTATCGTCTCTGGGATCTAGAAGCAAAGAAAATCATACAAAGCCATGATGTGGTCTTCAATGAGAAGAAGATGCATAAGACACCCATGAGGGATGTGGAAATGAGGAGAATCACTTTCCAAGATGTGAATCCACCCACATATGTTGATAGATAGCAAGCTGTCCATGCACCAAATGTGCAGGAAATGGTGCCACCAGGTACTCCCATAGGTACACAATCAAGGGCAAATGATGGATCATCTATTAGTGGCAATGATGAGCCAAATGTGGCTGATATGCAGGCGGGATAGCAAGCTAAAATGCCCTTGAGAAGAACATCTAGAGTGTCTAGATTGCCTAAGAGATTTGTTCCAGGGGTAGACTATGTGATGCTTACTAATTGTGGGGAGCCTTCTTACTACAGAGAGGCTGTGATGCACGGGGATCAACACAAGTGGGAGTATGCTATGCAATCAGATATGCAATCAGAGATGAGTTCACTCATAAAAAATAAGACTTGAGACTTGGTTTCTTTGCCACATGGAAAGAAAGAATTGCCATGTAAATGGGTCTACAAGATGAAGGTCACAGCTGATGATGTGCCTAAGTACAAGGCCCGCTTGGTTGCTAAAGGGTTCAAGCAAGAGAAGTGTGTGGACTTTGATGAGATATTCTCTCCAGTTGTGAAGATGACCACACTTAGATGAATAATTGGACTCATGGCAATAGAGCATATGGCGCTTATGCAGATGGATGTCAAGACAACTTTCTTGCATGGAGATTTGCATGAGGAAATTTACATGGTATAGCCGGAAGGCTTTGAAGAAAAGGGCCTTTGCAAGTTGAAAAAGTGTTTCTATGGCCTTAAGCAAGCGCCTAGAGAATGGTATCACAAGTTTGATGCTTTCATTCGGTCCCAAGGTTTCAGAAGAAGTGAGACTGATCATTGCCTCTACACTAAAAGGGCTAAGGATTATAGCCTGATACTCTTGGCACTTTATGTGGATGATATGTTATTGGCTAGCAAGAAAACTTATGAGCTTGATGCATTGAAGGCCAAGTTGCATGAGGCCTTTGACATGAAAGATTTGGGCCTGCAGGTCATATTCTTGGTATGCACATCACGCGTGACCGGAGTAGGAAACTCCTTTGGCTTTCACAGAAGGTGTATGTTACAAAAGTGCTGCAGCGTTTCAATATGGAGGGGGGGAAGGTAGTAAGTACTCCATTGCCTCCATATGTGAAACTGAGTCAAGCAGATAGTCCCAAATTAGATGAGGAGAGGGCCATGATGGCCAATGTTCCTTATGCATTAGCGATTGGGAGTCTTATATATGCTATGACAGCTACTAGACTGGACATTGCATTTGCAATGGGAGTTGTTAGCCAGTATATGGCTAATCCAGGAAAGAGGCATTGAGAGGTAGTTAAGTGCATCATGAGGTACATGAAGGGTACCAAGGAGGTGTGTATCTACTTTAGCAGAGGAGAGATGCGTGTATTTGGGTACATAGATTTAGACTATGCAAGGCATGTGGATAAGAGAAGATCCACTTCTGGCTATGTGTTCACCCTTGTAGGTAAAGCAATGTTGTGGATGTCTCGCGCACAGAAGTGCGTTGCTTTGTATACCACAGAGGTCAAGTATGTTGCAGCCACAGAGGGTTGCAAGGAGGCTATATGGCTTGATCGGCTAGTGAGAGATTTGGAGATTCATACAGGTATACCGACATTGCATAGTGATTCCATGAGTGCTATTCTGCTGGCACGGACTCTGGTCTTTCATGCAAAGACCAAACACATTGAGGTTAGGTACCATTTTATCAGGGAGGTACTTGAGGACAAGCGCATAGAGCTTGCCAAGGTTCATACAAATGATAACCCTACAGATATGCTGACGAAGAGTCTACCTAGTTAATGGTTTGAGTATTATCGTGTATTGATGGGCATCGGATAGTATGCTCATTGGTTATTTTCCCTTAAAGGCACATTGGCCTTTAAGTGGGAGGTTGTGGGGGTTAAAGGCCATTGTACCTTAACCCCAGTTATGTATAATACTCAAACACACATATTGATTCAGCATGGTTGCACGGAGTCCGGTGAAGGCAGAGTGCAAGTGAAGAAGACGGAGCCAAGGGGTCAAACTGAGCAGAGGTCATGGATAGAGGGTACTATGCAGCGGGAGGAGTTCGGAGCATGAGGGAGGGTACATAATAGAAGGTTTAAATAGGGGGAGAGGGGGTAGTCGGGAGGGTCAGGTCAGAGAGGGAGGACTGCGGTAAATGGCGCGGTGGGGAGCCTGAGGAGTTTGAGGCACAGAGTGTGCCTCAAGGTGTGGATAGAATATTGTAAGTATGAGCGACACAGGGTGCACATCGAGGTGTACAGGGTGGTGCAGACAACGGCGGGCCACATGGGGTTTGGGTCATGGAGGGGAAAAGGGGGGGTGTTTGGGAGAATGAAGGTCCAATTTTAAAGGGGATAAAAAACAAGGGGAAATTTTATTTTTGGAGGAAAGTTAGGGAAATTAGTTAAAAAGAGGGTTAAATAGTGAAGGGAGAAAATTAAGAGAAATAATAAGAAGAAATTAAGAGAAAAAATAATAATAAGATAGCGAATAACAAATTAGAAGAAACTAGGAGAAAATTTAAGAGGGAAATTTGAGAGCTTAGGGGAAACTTTAAGAGGACACTAGAAACTTAGAAAAAAATAGAGAATAAGCGAAAAATTAAGGAAGAAACTAGGAAATAATTAGGAAAAATAGGAAATAATTAGGGAGAATTTAGAAATTAGGAAAATAAAGAAAACTATAAAAAAAGGGAAAACATAAAAAACTAGGAAGAAATTTAGAAAAAGTAGGAACAAATAAGCAAAAAATTGGCTAGAAAATAGGAAAAAATTAGGGAAGGAAAAAGTAGGGAAAATTAGGAGGGAGAAAAATAAGGGAACTTAGGGGGAGGGATATAAGGGAAAACAATTTCAAGAGAATCAAGGAAAAATAGGAAAATGAGGGTAAACAGGGAAAAGCAAGTAGACAAGGAAATTAAAGGAGAAAGAGAGGGGAGAGAAGGGTAGAGAGAGAGTGAGGGAACAATTCTAGAGAGAGAGAGAGAGAGAGAGGGGGGGGAGAAGTAGTTTAAAAGGGTTTTCGAAGGATTATAAAGGGAAGGAAAAGTAAATTAGTATGGTCAAAAGGGAAAAAGGGGATAGTATGTGTGTGTGTGTGCGTGTGTACCCACCTTTGCCCCAATAGGATACAATAACTAGGTGAGACAGTAGGTCATCACCTAGTGTGATGACCTACTATCTACCTGAAGAGAAAATAAGTATTGCGAAGTGCTATTTAAAGTAATGGAAAAGGAATGGAAGAGAAGTACTTGGGTGTGGTACGTAAATAGTATATGGAAGCAAATTGGTTAAATAGATATATGGGTAAGTTGTGGTTATATATTAGGCAAGCAAAGGAAGTGGATAATTATGACAACAATCTAGGTTAGAAGAGTTTTATATATATAAAAAGGGAAAAATTAACAAGGTAAGTGTAATAAAACAGTATTGCACAAAAGAGAAATAAAAGGAGTCAAAAGGCCAAAAGCCATGATGACTTAAATGTATTGTTTGGGAGGTGGGAGCCAGAATGAGGGGTGAGCTATTGAGAGTTTTGGATTTGGAGTGTGACATCCGATGAATAATTCTGCAAGGATAGGAGAAGGATTATAAAGATATTTATTAGAAAAAATAAAACAAATAAAGAACAAGTTTAAGAAGGGAGTCAAGAAGCCAAAAAGGCCTTAATGACTTAAGTGTACACCGTCCAGAGTTGTAGGGGCGGCGACCGATGTGTGGAAGATTTGACAACACCCCTTTCCATAGTGAAAAGACAAAAGAGCAAAGCTAGACAATGGAATAGGACTAATAGTATTGATGGAAAAGTTTGTACTAGTCAGTGAATCCCTGTTTATAAAGGAAACTAGCAGTGGGCATTTTGTAAAAACGACTTTGTGGAAATTGTATAGAAGTTAAGCTTGGATATGTCTTGGCAAGCACACATTTATTGAAGAGGGAGTTTTCCTACCTGCCACCATCCAACAAGAAAAACGGTAAGAACCAGTTTTAGCTTTAGTTGGGAAGATAGGTGTCATAAACACTCCTCCCTTGTTATCAGGGTCACAACAAAAACTAACGCTTAGCCTCAAAGTAATCAAGGTAGTGAGAGCTTGTGAGTATTAAAGCATTTGAAAAATAATGGGAGATAATACAAAAATGAGATCAATGTGAGCATTTAATAACACTAAGATTAGTAGGAGAGATAATAAGCATAAAAAAGTTATAATAGAACTACCTTGACCATGGGAATTTTTAAGGAGGGAAATAAGACTTAAGACATAGAGATGAGTTTTACCATTTAAACAAACCTTAGAACCATGGGAGGTGGGGTGGTTAGAGCATTAGATTAGGTATTGGTAGCTTTAAAACGTATTAAATTTATTTTAAAAAAGTAGAGAAGGGGACAATTTGGATGTCCCATATCTTACTAGATTTCAATTGATGATCATGTTCATGCCAATTTGTGTAGCTAAAACTAGCATGGTGGCATATTATACATTCATGCCACTTTGTGTAATTCTAACTCTCCATCTCTTCACTTTGCTGATATACCCGGTAATGAATGGGCATCTGCTCTTGACCTGAAACTCAGCACAAAACTTTCATGGTGGAAACTACAATGGGGAGACCCTAAGATGGCAAAATGGGATCATCATCCAATGTTTGCTCTGTTTATAACCCTACGTTAGTCGTATCTACCACAATAAAGCTTGTAAAGTATGTCTTTGTTTTAACATGCCATTGATTATCTCGCATACAATATTTCTTTCTTTGTTCATGTGCCTATATATAATTTTGGCCTTTCTCATGATACTCATTAGAAGTAATATTGTTACTAATGCAAGCATATGACATTACCACTTGTGGAAGCATAATATTTAAATACTTCTATTTAAACATGCAATTTTGAAAGGCTAAAATAAAGTGATATACTGAGCTACCTATCACCTTGATTTGTATATTTCAATTCATAATGGCAGACATCAAGACATTGTTCACCAAAATTGGGGTCAATTTCACTTGCAAGACAACCTGGAGGGTGGGTAAGCCTGAGACACTTACAAAGCCACTAGTGCTAAAGTTCCAGATAGGCATGGAGAGAAAGACCCTCAAAAGCACAAGAGTGACTTTGAAGAAAACCATTTACCTAGATGACGACCTCACACTTCTACAATAGGAGCATAAAAGAGAAGGTATGATACGAGTAATGGCAACGAGGGAAGAATGAAAATGGGATGCATATAGGAATGGTAGGGTGATCATCCAAGAAAGAGGAGACAAGGAGGATACAAAAGAGAAGGAAGAGGGAGAATTATGATGGTGTCGAGCTCATGGGATGTGCACACACACCAAACTAAAAATAGTAGTGTGGAATTGTAATGGCACACTATATTATGACCCAGGTAGTTTCTTGGAGACATATAATGATAGAGATATGATCCTCTACACCGAGATGCAATTGAGGAGAGATAGCAGAGTGTGAGGCTCTAGGGGGGTGGTTGTCCTTTTCAAATCACACCTGAGACCACTCATATCTATGGTATGGAGAGAGGAGCATACACAACACATAAGGATACAAATTCAGCTTCTAGATGCTCGACCTATCTTCATTGTGGTATGTTATTTCCCTCTAGACATGTCATCCCATGCATGAGAGGTCACTACAGATGGACACAACCCATATGAGATGATCCATGATGACATCACAGAGTTCTTTAGATAGGGAGACATCCTCCTACTGGAGGATTTCAATGCATGGACATGAAATAGAGGAGTGGGCTTGCTTGACTTCACAGATGATAGAGATCCACACATAGTCTCAAAGCTAAATGCAATTGAGCTCGGTAGGCACTCTGAGATGCCCCACGGGTGAAAGGATATGGACGACATCTACTTGAGCTGAGAACTAGCCACGACTTGATTATCTATAATGGTCTTCATAGATGGCCATCCTCTAAAAAACTCACTTGCTTCCCACATGGTCGTGGGTCTAGTACAGTGGACTATCTACTACCCACCAGACTTTGTCTCACAGATACATGACTTTGCCATACCCCCCTCCCCCACTCAGAGCTGACCACTCATACTTGTCCTTTCATATCTCTGCACCATGCCAGTTGCCCCGTAGGGAGAATGTCCCCCATGCCTACATGCATTCAGATCCACTTTGATCATGCCCTTGACCCAATGTATGTGAGTCACCTAGCCAGGGAGATCGCGGCCCTACTTGGAGATGATATAGACCTCGCCAATGCCTCTGACACCCTTGTCTCAGTGGTACAAGACATTGCTACCAGATCTTAACCTGATCCATGTGGATCCAAGATGGGGAGATGCCTCAAAACTCTTGGTTCAACGAGGAGTGTAGAGAGGCGAGAGCCCACCTTACACATGAGCGGGCTCCCACCTCACATAGGACTGGGCTTTGGGTCACCTGACATCACTTGAGGCACATACGATCTTTTGACGATTGACACATCATAAGAGGTGGGCCTTCCTCACACATAGGATGGATGAGATTGTTAGATCTTTTTGTGGCAGAGGCCCAACCACTGAATGGGGGTTTCTATCGGATGGGAAGCCACCTATTCCCATCACTGACCCAAATGCGTGGCACACATATGCATGTTTCCTCTATGATGTCCAAATACAGACACCATTGGATATGTCTTCTATGCCCAGGCCCACCACTTGTCACCTGTTCACCATACAACAAGCTGCACTTTGTCGATTACACAATCGGAGAGTGCAAGACCATAAGGACCTGTGGACTAAGAACTTAGCACATGGACAAGAGGTCCTAACACAGATGTTCAACCGAGCTTGGTGTCATAGCTTCCCACTTGCTTGGAGCACCACCATTATTGTGCCAATACACAAAGCAGGGGACCCTATGGAGATTGGAACTATTGTACCCTCATGATTGGCCACAGTTTGGAAGAGGGAGCTCAATTGTCATATAGAGGATCGAGGGCAATGGGCACTAGGACAGGTAGGATTCCGAAGACAGCATTCTACCCTAGGTCTTCACTCTGAGGGCTATCATTGAGGAGGCGAGATCTAAGCACCAAAAAGTCTACATATGCTTTGTAGACTTTTAGAAGGCTTTTGACATTGTCCTACATGACTCCACATCATTATTAAGAGACTACAAGAGCTGATGATTAAAGAGGCATTGATATGGGAAGTGATGAGCCTATATGAGTCATCAGAGCCAAAGTTTGTCCCCCAGGTGGTCGATTGGGTCAAGAGTACAATTGGAGTGAAGCAAGGTTGCTCCTCACATCGACCCTTTTTGGGCGTTACATTGATGATATCACTTCCTTCATAGACTGCCTAGGAGGCAAAGGATCACAATTGGCCAATCTCATGATATAAATATTGCTATACGCTGATGATATAGTCTTTATCTCATCCTCAGTGAAGGGAGTGTAGACACATTTGGAGGCCCTAGAGGTATTCTATAAAGAGAGAGACCTCATAGTCGACCTTGGGAAGACCAAGGTTATGATCTTCAACACCTCACATACGGTGCTTCGTCGACTCAGTTTTACCTATCGAGACGAGCCAATGGAGATAGTGCAATCCTATACATATTTGGGAGCAATCTTCATAGGACCCCCATTAGGGGAGAATCAGCATCTCAAAAGGGCCTCATAAGGAATGGGTTAAGAAATGGATTAGGCCTAATGCAAGCCCTATTGTGGGGTCCAAGGGACTCCTAACCCCCCCTACCTAGGTGGGTTAAGCCTAGTTGAGCCCACCTCTTACACCTCTTACAACTAGGAAGGGGCCACGTCTTACACCAAGGAGGGGGCGCTTCTCCCAAAGTCAAAATTTCAAATTTTAAATTTGAATTCCCTCTTTCTCCCTCCCCCCACCTTCCAAAGTCAAAATTTTGACTTTTGAATTTGAATTCCCTCTCTCTCCCTCCTCCTCCCTGTCTCCCTCCTCCCCCTCTCCCACACATCCCATTCCTCCTCCTCCTCCTCCTCCTCCCTTCTCCCTCCTCCCTCCTCCCTCCCCCCCTCCTCCCTTTGTCCACATGCCTCCTCCTCCTCATCCTCGTCCTCCCTCCTCCCACATGCATCCTCCTCCTCATTTTCCCCCCTACTACTTTTTCGTACTCCTCCTCCCTCATGCTCATCCATTCTTCTTTGCCCTCATACTCATGCCTGCTCCTCCTTTTGCTTCTCCTTCCTCCTACTCGTGTATGCTCCTCTTCCCTCATGCTCATGCCTGCTCTTGTTGCTTCTTCTCCCCCCTACTCATGCCTATTCGTCTACCCTCATCCTCACACCTAGTCCTCCACTTGCTTCTCCTCCCTCGTAATCATTCATGGTCCTTCTCATTCCTCCTCAAACATTCAAACATGACCTAACTTCTATCATGGCCTATCACACTCTCTATAAACTCTACGACTATTGATGGCACCATTTAAGGAGATTTCCCATGTTACCAGGTGAACGTATAGTTGCAGGATCAATATGTGATCCATGGTCTTTGTTTTCAAGAAAAGAAGCATCTTGAACCATTGGAGGTGCTCTAAAGAGGAGAATATGAGCTAAAAGGTTAATTCCATAGTGTTTCAATGAAATTTCTTACTTTGAATTATCCACAATGTGCATTGTTTTTGCTAAGGTCTCCTTTGTTGTTCTTTCAAGAACTTCATGGAGGATGAGATGAGAATGGTGGACATGGATGATATGGACTCTTCATATCGAAAGAAACAAAGTCATACATGAGCAAGTTGTTTTGGTGGGGCGATGTAGGACATGAGGAATGGTGATACAAAGGAGATGCTTGGATGTAAGTCTTGAAGCTCAACACCTTTCTCTTTTTAAACCAACTCAAATGTTGATTTAAGAAGAAATTCACATGATGCATTACATCTATTTAAATTTAAATTTCTAAAATGATGTTTCTTCAAGTGTACAGTAGCAAGAAGGAATGGGGAATCTATCCATTTGGAACAAGAAGGCATGGAGAATTCACAGTCTTGACCCAAGGCAACACCTATGTGATCCATTCCAATGTGTTGTACATGAGATTATAAAAACTTACGAGTTGAATGTGAGATTCCAAATAGCATAGTGGTGTTTCTAAGGACTTAGTCTAGGATTCAAAGACCCTATTATTGGTGTATTAGAGCTGAAGAAGAAGAGAAACAGGCTATGAAGCCTCTTTGTAATACGATTTGAAATACAAACACCTATTTCAAATAATGTTCTTCGATCTAAAGCTAAAAATTTTCATGTATCTATGGCCAAGTGAATCTTTTGTTATGGCTATTTTAATTATCTGTTGTTTTGATATTGCATCTTTTTTTATATCATATTGCACACAAAAGTTATATCACATTTTGAATGTAACTTACAAGTTAATAAAATGTTGTTTGCCAAGTTTGGCCATTCCAATACATATGTAGAAGGGATTTGACCATGGCAGTTTTCATGATTTTCTATAAATAAATATAGATTTTGAGGGGTAGATGAAGGAATTTGACAACTTCAGCCATTTCAATATCCATTTTTGGCAAATGTAGAAGAAATTTGACCATGGCGTAGAAGGCAAAGTTGGTGGGGACATCATGGTGTGTCCAAAAATGCCAAAACCCACCATTGCACGAATTTGGCCATTTGGACACCCTCCAAATGGCCAAATTTGTGCCGTGGTGGATTTTGGCATTTTTGGACACCCCATGACGTCCTGACCAACTTTGTCTTCTATGCCGTGGTCAAATTCCTTCTACATTTGTCAAAAATGGACATTAGAATGGACTAAATTGTCAAATTCCTTCATCTACCTATTTGAAATCCATGTTTCTTCATAGAAAGTCATGGGGTGCATCAACTTCAACATAGATAAACACAAAAAATAAAATATTTACAATGTAACTTAGCAAATGATAATTGGTGAATATGACAACTTATGTGCCTTATAGAGCAGCTCTGGTAAGATCCTTAGGCAATATATTTTCTATATAATTTCTTGACCTTGGAGGAACCTTGTAGGTTGGCTATGTCAATGAATTTTTTATTTAATCCAAAAGACTTTGATCTTCTACTACATCACCTAGTCAATTTTCATTTTCTTTGTTTATCTTGCCTTTGGAGCCACCTTTTAGGTTGGCTATGTCATTGTAATATTTGATTTAATATCACTAAATCACCTTGAAATATTTTTTGATGCATTACATGAAAAAACATATATTTGGAAAAGGAATAAAAAATTTTCATTTTTTATGTTTTCTTGGTCATGGAGGTTGGCTATGCCTATGTATCTTTTATTTTAATTTTTAGGTCGGCTATTATATCACCTTGTAAAGGATTGCTACATTTCATGATTTTCTATGAAGAAATATAGATTTTGAAGGGGTAAATGATGGAATTTAACAACTTTGTTTATTTCCATGTCCATTTTTGGCAAATGTAGGAGGAATTTGCCCACAACGTAGAAGGCAAAGTTCATTAGGATGTCATGGGGTCCAAAAATGCCAAAACCGGCCATGGCACGAATTTGGCCATTTGGAGGGTTGCTCCAAATGAGCAACCCTCCAAATGGCCAAATTCGTGCCATGGCCGGTTTTGGCATTTTTGGACCCCATGACATCCTAATGAACTTTGCCTTCTATGCCACGGTCAAATTCCTCCTACATTTTACCAAACTTGGTCCATAGTATTTTTTTGACTTGGAATATTCATAATTGCATGGAATATGAAGAGAATAGTAAGATAGCTATAACTCTTGCACTATAACTCTGATTGCAAAGCTTTTTAGTTCAAAATTGAGAACATGAGTAGCTCTATGAATTTGACTATAAAAATACGATCTACGACCCTATTTTCCCTCCAATGTTGAAATTCAATGTAGAAGACCTTCAAAAATCAGTCACAAGTTAAGGCTCCTATTTTTCCCACTCCTATGTTAAAACAGGCTATTGGCACCCACACTTGTAAAGAAGATAGGCAAGGAAGGTACATTAAAAGCATGACTTACATTGTGATGGTATCTTAGAAGCAAGGCATGTGTCCTTTGCCTTGTACACTTGTTGCAACTTGGCAAGACATCCTTCCTCTTGGGAAGCTTATGTGGACCCTTAGCAAAACCTTCCATGACTATCTAATTAGTCAAATTGTAAATTCAAGTCAATGTTGTAGAACACACTGGAGCTCATAGTATTGTCAATTTCTATCACTTTCTTCCTGACCATGCCTCTAGAACACACTAGAGCTCACAATATTGCCAACTGTGGTCACTTTGTTTCTGACGTTTCTGACCATGCCTCTACAACACATTGGAGCTCACAATATTGCCAACTTGTGTCACTTTCTTCCTGACCATGCCTCCAGAACACATGAGCTCACAATATTGCTATCTTTGGTCACTTTGTTCCTGACCATGCCTCTACAACACATTGGAGCTCACAATATTGCCATCTTGTGTCACTTTCTTCATAACCATGCCTCCAGAACACACTAGATCTCACAACATTACCATCTTGTGTCACTTGTTGTTCTAGACCATGTGTGTTGGGAAAACAATAACTGTAGGAGGGGAAAGAGTAGTTGTATCCTATATGAGAGGGAAAAGAAAGAGGGAAAAAGTGCTTCTAGAAGAGCAAAGAGCTGCTATAGTAGAAGGAAAATTAAGAGGGAACAAAGCAGCTATTTAAGGGGAAAGAGAACATTTAGTTGAGGGATGAGCAAGAGGGCATAGAGTAAGAGAGGAAAGAGAAGGTCGAGGTAGAGCATGAGGGGATAGAGTAGGAGGAGGCACAAAATTGTGGGAAGAGCAGGAGAGAGAGAAGACCAGTTGTAGGTGGTGCTGCAACCCAAATTTTGAAAAATGGAGAGAGAGAAAAGTTGGATAGAGCAGAGGAGAAGAGAGAGAGGGGGTAGGCCTACAGTAGGCTAGAGGACAAAAGAAATTTGTCGAAAAGGTCCCACAATGGAGGGAGAGGGCAGTTGGACAAAAATACAGGAGCAGAGAAAGAGGGGGCAAACCTACAATACACACAAGGAGAAAAAAATTTCACCCATGAGGGCCCACAAAGACTTAAAGGAGATTTAGGGCTGATTTGGGGTGGGTGCCCATGGGATGGGTGGTCAAACATGGGTTAAGGGAGGGGAGGATGGTTTGGTTTGTCCCCAATGTAAGAGGAATAGCCAATAGGGGACCTTTGCATGCCTACCATCCCTCTACCTCAACATACCATTGCCCCACACAAAGGAGAACTCTCATTGGTATACCTCGAATCCCTCTCTAATCCCTTGAAATTAGGAAACACTAATTGGAGGCCCTTTTGAGACCCCATTTCTTACCTAATTTTTTCACTATGACACATACAGCCCATGCATGACTCACTCGGGGGTGGTGTGCTTTGGCATGATTGGAGAGACAATGCTTCTGGGCACACTTTCAAGATCCATTGACAAAGTGTTGGCTCTTCGACATGCTAGGCGATTGACTGCCATGTATGCAGCACCCTTCTAGGGTTGTGATCTACTAATAGCATAGTGGAAGAGATTTGAGTGGCTACATGTGACTATGGGATCTAGGATGATTCGAAGTAAGCCCTCAGTCCTGCATGAGATAGTACATGCAAAGTTTGCCATGACACCACTGTAGACTGATGCCATCTTCCAGACAGTGACATTCATTCATAAAGTCTAGGACTTAACCCACTAGAGACTACTGAGGCTGGTGGCCCTAGAGTCATCTATATGACTAGCCAAGAGCAAGGACCCAAAATTGAAGAACTTAGTACTTAGGGTAGTTAAGAATTGATAGTCAAGAGCTTCAAACTTCAATGATATCATATAATTGTATTAAAGTCCTCTTAAATCTACTTTGAACTTCAATCATATGACATGATATGATTGTATTAAAGTTCTCTCAATAATAAAGAAATCTACTTGTTGCTCTCATTTACACATTGTTTATGAGTTTGATTTCATACTATTTGTGTTCATGAATTCAATTTTATACTTAAAGGGTGTATGTGCATGTCTCTTCCATGTTTTTAAGTATATTAAATGTCTTTTGATGAGAATATAACAATTATATCATCCTATCTCCAAGAACCTTTTTTCAAATCTTTCACTTTATTTTGAACGAGAGAAGAAGAACCATGCACATAGGATGAGAAAGAAGAATTTGTTGTGCAAAAGTGGGAAGTGAAGGAGAAGAGAAATTAAGAGAGAAAATACAAGAACAACAAAAAATTCATTCAACCAGAGAAGAACAAAGGAGTATTCTTATAGAGTCATTATATGCATGTATTCTTGTAACTACAAGAAAGGTGTTTGTAACACCATAGGTACTTTGAGATTTTAGTGGCTACCTTTGATGTAATGAGAACACCCCTTTTATAAACTTTGGTTTTGAAAGTAATTCCCTAAAAATTGCATTAGCACCTATTCATCTTTCTTTAGTATTTATTATACTTTAGTAATCTCATCAAGTATTTGGTTTTTCAACTAAACTTTAATTTTAAAGGTTAGCTTAGAAAACTGCATTAGCAAAGTATTCATTATTTGGGGACTTTTCTTTAGTCAAGTTCTAAAATTGGACTTTACAAGGAATATTCTCGAGAGTTTACATATGAATATGTAAGATAGCATGACATTCATCAAAGTATTTTTTAAATTGGCCAAGGAGCAATTCACAATTACAAGGGAGAATTTAATATCATTTTTTGAAAAACCAAAATTTATGAGTTTATTTGTATTAGGCCTTTTATGGATGTTTTATTTAGCTAACTCTCTAGACTAGTTTAATAATGATGCCCATTAGAAATCAATCTTTTTAAACTCAAGGTGATCATTATGTATAAACCCTATATATCTTGTATATATATATACATTTATTTATTTTTTGATCTCTCTCTCTCTCTCTCTCTCTCTCTCTCTCTCTCTCTCTCTCTCCTCTCTCTCTCTCTCTCTCTCTCTCTCTCTCTCTCTCTCTCTCTCTCTGGCAATTGTCTGACGTGATTATGCTAACATGTGGTGCCCACCTTGCATCGCCTTAGCTTCATGTGGCATAACCTCATGCTCGCCATAACTTTGTCACACCACATCAGCCATATCACTTTAGCACGAAATTCACCATGTCATCTCAGCTCAATCTCTACCTCTATCATGTCGGTGACTTCCTCTGCCTTTGTCGCATCAGCTCAGCTCAGTCTCTGCCTCTGCTACTTTGTTTGCCTCAGCCTTGTCAGGTGACTTCCTCTACCCCACATGCCAGCTACCCACATGTCTACGGATTGTGGTGTGTACCAACTGCCACGTGTTTATTATGCTGTCTATCCACCCAAGATCATTATGCTGTCTATCCACCCGAGATCATGTCACCTCACCTCTATATATGAGATTTGTGTCTGCCTTTGCCTTGATAGTTGATTTTTACACCAAAATATTACATTTGACTTCACACATTGCGTATTTCATGGCTCAAGGGATTATTTACCCTCTATTGGCAAAAAATTTCCTAGAGATATGCTTTTATATTAGAAAAGTATATACAATTGTGACTTATCGACTTAACATTGCGCATGTACTTCTAATTCGGAACATTAATTTGGAATTATGTAGCATATTATAATTATCTAGGCAATTGACAATTTATATTAACATTATCATGTTTTTCACTTATAAAAAGGAGAAACCTTCATTTCAAATTCTCTTGAAACTTTTTGGAAGAAAAATAAGCGCATGTACTTCTCACAGTCACTTTTAGTTAGGCTACATATAGAAAAAATATAATGTTTTAAAATTAAAGAAAATATAGTTAGCCTACAGTAAATATCTTATTAAAATTACAATGATAGACACTTGTTAAGTATATGCTCATGTTTTATATAAAAATATTTTTTAATATGGAATATTCAACATTCTTGCTTACACAAAAAACTCCTCCTATGTAGGTAATTGCAATAATCATATACAAAAGATGCATTCTTGCTAATTTCTAATGTAAGAAACATAGAATCCACTTAATTCTCCATATAAAAATCCATATTTCCTAGAAGACACTATATTTCTTGTATAGGAAACATAAAATTCATGTGATTCTCCATATAGGATATCACATTTCCTAGATAGCATTGAGGATCTACATAGGAAATCTAATTTGCTATGAAAAACAAACGTCATTTCCTAGATAGAAAACATAAAATCCACTTAATTATCCATATTAAAAGTCAAATTTCCTAGATAGCATTGGCTGTTTATGTAGCAAAAATAATTTCCTAGATTAAGAGGAGAAAATCCCTCTTTCTATCTAGGAGATATGCTCAAATTTCATAGTTCAACCCTAAATTCCTATATAGGTATTGGTGAGAAGGTCCTTGTGAAATGGTTCCCCTATCGAGACGGTGCCAAAACTACAAATTTCGTGTTTTGGTTGTTGTTTCAAACAATTTTACATGCAGAGCACGGACTCCTTATGCAGAAGGTTAAAAAAACATTTTTGACAAGGTGGGATTAGGACAACATAAACTTCGTGTATCGCTTATGTGTATATATACATATATATGTATATATACATACATACATACATACATATATATATATATATATGTATGTATGTATGTATGTATGTATGTATGTATGTATGTATGAATGTATGTATGTATAGTTATAATTATAAGTAGAAGGTTGAAAAATCATTGTACCTAATTATTATTTAACATGACAAATTTTCGAGAAGGAGAAATAACGGAATAATTTCTAGATTGTTAGAATTAATCAAATATATACATAAAAGTGCACACTTGCGAACATAGAATAAGATATATACATATTCTCACACTATATATATACATAACATCCACGTATGAATAAAGAAAATAAAAATAATGCTCGCACATCCATCATAAAGCCATAAAGAAGACAGCTATTTCTAAATCCAATCAAATAAAAAAACCATGAAACTTAAAAGAAAACTTTGATGACTCATAGCAATCAAAGTTGAACCAAAAAATGAAAGATAAAACCTTTGGCAAAGACGAAAAACATTAAAAAATATACATTTTCCACAACTTATGTGTATTTATATATATCTATATATACATATATATAAATGTATATAAGTATGTATTTTACCAACTAAATGTGTAAATTTACACATATATGCATACATATGTATATGCATGCAGCATGGCACACACGTACACACACACACATACTTATATTCCTAACCTCATTAGCACACACATTCGATTATGGGAGTAGGTGTTTAATGTCTTTTTCCTTATAAGTTCTCATTATTTTACCATGGTAAATTCCCTATACCACTATTGGTGGCATACTTTCCTACATGTTGATTCCCGGGGTCTCCTCCAATCTAGGCTTGTCGCCCCTATATATGTCATAATAAGTCATCAAATAGGTGACATACAATATCTATGGATGACATGCTTTCCTTCCTATGGCTTTTGGCATCAATAAGCCTTCTTAGTCACGTCTATTATCCTTGAAATTAGCTAATTATCTAACAAAACTATGCTAACATAGTACCTTTGGCTAGCTAAATTTACCCCTCATGTAAGCTAGTCCTCTTATGAAAGAGACCTTTTGAAAGGGACCTCTTTATTACTCTACTCTAACTTAAGGCTTGTCATTACTTAGCTGTGGGAAGAGGCTGGACCTTTAACACTAAGTAATCCTTTCGATAAGTGATTAATCCTCTCTTGACTTCGGTTTCTATGTTATCACTTCGCAAACCATGTCCCTTGGTACCAATTTATGATGTGTCCTTTGGTTGTGTTTCCTTTAAAGTATGGGGAACTCTTAATCCCTTAGTAGGAGATCCTCTCTGAAGGATTGGATGTACCTTAGTATAGTAGCATGGAGCCAAAAGGCCATTAAGTTTTTTTGTACTTCCTAAAAGTTGAGGGCCAAAAGACCATTAATGTATGTACACTCTTGTGTACCTTGGAGCCAGCCCTTGGATTCCCTTTCAAACAAAGAGTGAATGGGACATGGTAAATCAAAGCATAATGCCAAGAGACTTAAAGGATGTCCTTTAAAGCATGTAAATCTACATTCTTTCAGTGCAAGATAAGCTAGCTAGAGTTGCCATTCCTCTTTCATCCCCGAATCCTCCTTTATTAATAAATATGTATTATATAACTAAATGTGTAAATTTACACATACATGCATACATATGTATGTATATGCATGCGGCATTGCACACACACATATGTATGTATGTATGTATATACACACACCACACATACAATCTATCTAAACCAATCCATAGTACTCTTCACAGCCGGCTACAAGACCAAAAAGGGAGCATGAAATGACAATAAGAAAGTAGAAATCAGGCTTACCCATAGAGCTTAAGAGAGGTGATAGAAGAACTAGATGTGACGAAAAGCAATCTCTCCCACAGTGAGTAATAAACGTGCACTAATTAGAAACTGATGCACTCTAGAGGCTTAGCTTAGAAGAACGAGAACAAAGCGATAGCACCACGAGGAGAAATAGAGGCTAGAAGAGCACTTCCCCTGAGCAGTGAGTGAATGTCAACAAAAACATCACTCGCCACATCTAGTACTAGGGGAATAGACATTGTAGCTAAGAAACTATTCATTTCACCAATGCTAGAGTAGGTGCTAGTTGACGAGCGCCCTAGTTCAATGGCCTTGGCAGCCACCCCATTGAGGAAAATGAGGTTTGATCAAAAACCATTCTGGAAGCCACCTTGCTAGGAGACGAGGATAAGAACGTGAACAAACCCATTTAGATGACAAGCTGGCAAGCACCTTTCACCTTCAACTAGGTGAGGCTAACGAAGAACCACTCACACAGAAGAGATATCACCTCAGAGCAATGCAAGCTCTAGTTACTACTACTTGGCTAAGAGCACGAACAAAGGAGGAACGTGGAGCTTAGAAGAAGACACTAAGACAAGAAGGATCCACTCTCAAGCAAATAGCAACGAACAAACCACAGAAGTTCGACTCAAAAATGAGAAAATCCCTTAGCACAAATGCGGTAGAGGAGGAGAGCTCAATCATGAGTATATTATCAAAGATGGTGGCAAACAAGCCAAACCATGGATCAAGTGGTTAGAGAAGAAGCACATGTCACTACTCTTCCATTTAATCCAATGATAGATCCATAACCTTACCTACCTACACCATTTATGCCATAATCAATCACCTTATTTTAAATCTAAACTAGAATGTAAAAACGTGAAACCTAAGAACTAAAACCATCAAATAAACTTTCCCAATTACTATTTCTTTTGATAAAAAGAAATAGTAATTGGGAAAGAAATAGTAAAAAGAAATAGTAAAACGTGAAACCTAAGAACTAAAACCATCAAATAAACTTTCCCAATTACTATTTCTTTTTACATGGAGGGATTAAAAATATATTCAATTTACTAATTTATAAATATTGAATGATATTGAAGGAGCTCAACTCACCTGCATCCATCCACAACAAGGACAAGGTAGAACAAGGACCTTAGATTGTGGGACTGTAGGATTCAAAGCATAGCTCCACTTTTTGAGCGTTAAAGCGAAGGAAAAAAAAGCTTCCAAATATGTAAAAATGCGGCAAAAATGGATCGAAACAAAACATAGTTTCACTTAGAAATATGCAAACTATTATAGCAAAGCCTATTTTATACACAAATCTTTACATGAATCTTTGGGAATGGTGAGTAACATAATGGGATGGCTTTTGAAGAAACCCACATGTAGAGTAGATCTCTTTATGAAAATTCCCTTATGATCCTTCTTACAACTTTTACTTAATAGGGGTTGACATTGAAAACCCTCTCTCAACCTAGCCTCATGAAAGGGTTTATCCAAAGAAACCTCATTAAAGTAAGCCATCAAGGTAGTTTCACTAGCGAAACCCCTTTGAAGTAGGCCTTCCAAGGTAGTTTCATTGGTGAAACTACCATGGACAACACTTTTAAAAGTGGCATAACTTTCACATCCAATGTCCAAATATAGTAATTCAACCACTCAAATTGATTGGAAAACCCCATTTGAGCACATCTATGGAGTTATATTTTGGAAACTCTTGTATATACGGTCTTAAATATTACATATATTTTATGAGAGTGATATATAAGCCCCAAAGGGTTAGATGCCCTAACCCTAACCCTAACCCTAACCCTAACCCTAAATGGGTTTGTATATATTCTACATTTTCAACTAAATCTAGTGTACAATTAGTCATTTGCTGTGTGCTCTCTAGCTATGCCCTCTCTCCTCATCTCCACTCTTCTCCTCTCTCCTCTTCATATTTTGTCATGGTACTAGAGCATGGTTCTGCCTTCCATTGAGGTGCCATCTTTCTTGTGAGAGTGATCGAGAGATTTAGTGTTCATCTTTCATTCCGTTGATGAGAGATTTCCGTTGAGTGATAGAAATTTTGTTCATGTGAGAGAATTTCTATTCATATATTGTGAGAGGATTCTTTTGAGAAGCTTTCATTCATTCCGCTTTGAGAGATTTGCTTCTTCTTCTTAAGAGAAGAGAGAATTAGTTTGAGTTCTTCTTTATTCAGTAAGAGATAGAGGGAGATCTCATTTCTTTGAAAGAGAGGATGTGTATCTCTAAGAGAAAGAAAAGATAGCTCTAAGAGAAGTCATTTGAGAGAGAGCCACGTAGTGGCTCCTACAACACCACTGAAGGCTCGTACATAGTCTATAGCTCGGCCTTGAGCTAGATGCACAAATCCTATGACCAAAGGTTTTGTTTATTACTTGCCTTTCCATCGATTAACAAGTAGTCGGCTCCTTTGAGGCAAAAAGCCAATACCTCCTGCACACCCATCTTCAACGATGCCCTACACCCATGTAGACTCTAGCCAATGAACGAGCTCCCTGAGGTGACTCATCCGTGAGACCATCTACTAGCCGCCTCACGACGGGCCTTGCACATAGTAATGCCTCCATGCATGCTCTACAACTGCTCCATAATCGCAGCTCTAGCCCATCTATGCCATACCCATATGCCCTGACTCAATGATCTTCTGCATGCAGGGTTGAACAATGAGCTTCACTGCGTATACCTCACCAGCCCAAGCTCCTCGTAGCCCATCAATTTTTGACTTCTACAACTTAGCTGGTAACATACACCAACCAGGTGACTCGTCCAATGATTGCCAGCCTCCATGGATCTGGCAGCTATGCAACGGTGCCATCTACAACACTTGGATGCTGACTTGACCAACAAGCTTCTACGCCTCTTCATCAAACAACCTTTGGCTCACTCGCAATGTCAACAGCCTCTAGCGCCATATAGCCAACGAAGCAAGCAAGGCATCATCAACAACGATGCCTCACAGAAGCACCTCTACAATGGATATCCACAATGGGCCAACAACTGAATCCAACTAAGCAACACCTCCAAGCAACAAGGATCCACAGAGCCTCTCAATGAGCCTCCAACAAGCTCTCAGCCAAAGACCAACTCGGCCGCATGACGAATGATGTCGCCCAGCAGCATCTACATGGCTCCAAACGACCATAGAGGTGGGGAGGTGGATTGGATGAAATATTCATAGATTCCGTCAAGAATAGAGGTCATCTAGTCGTTGGACACCTGGCCTTATCTTAACCCAAGGAGTAAGGCTTGGTTAAGCCTTTGACACTTGGCATGTAAGACTTAACCCGAGTTATGTGAAGGAGACCCAAGGTTGAGTGGTTGGTTAATTATCTGCCACATGGTAGCCTTATCCTCTCCAAGTGCCACGTCATCAAGGTGCCTAATCTACCACATCATCAAGCCACCTCACTAGTCAACAATTCACCAATCAAAGCTAAGTAATCATATGCCACATCACGACCCTACCACCTCAACTGTCCAATCAGCATAGTCCCAAGTCAGGCACAATTACCTCTCCACAAGCACTTCATGTGACACACAGCTACCACCTCATCACTGCTCCACTAGCACACCTCTTGCTAAGCACAATGCCACATCATCACTACATGTGACTCACAGTGCCATATCATCACTGCACATTTCACTCTTTTTTTCCCCTCCACCTAGATCAAGTTGTATCTCTTGATCCAGGAGGAATTTGAGGGTGCTATAAAAAGGTGAAACGATTGATTTTTTGTGCTCTATGCACTCATCACATCTCACACACATTTTGGCACAAGTATCACCCACTTTTGAGCCTCACCAACAAATCCACTTCCTACATGTACATTAGCCTCTACATTGACGCATCTGACCCAACACATAAAAAGAACCAATGAAAATAAATTATTTTTACTGTTCTTTCATCAATCAACGGTTGGTATAGATCTAGATCAGAGTATACTAGATTGCCATGGAGGGGATGCTTTGAATTTTCCCAAGTTGCCAATCTAAGCCATGCCCGAAATTCCCGACTAGTTCTTACTCGAAGTCAGTCCATACGCTCACATACGGTTTCACATCATCACATTATTTGAAACCTGATGTTCATTAGTTCAATGAGTAGACTTTAGAGTTCAAAGGTATTGGCACATTGTTCAATGGGAAGATAGCACATGATTTGATTTCACACACACATTCCATCATTGTAAAGCCTATTTGGCTATTTCACGGCATTGTGTACTTTATTTTAGCCTTGTAAAGCCTCTTGGCTATTCCCAGCATCATTTGTCATAGGCCTTGTAATTCACATTAGATTATATATATTATAGTTCTACCTTCACCAACAGTTCAGATTTCACTTGCCACAATTAGTGTTTTGCAGTTGATTCAGACAGTGATCTTCACAACACTTTGAGTGCATTTCTTGCACCATGTCTACGATTAGCAACCTCAATCTGGAGGCATTTGCTAAGCTAGACAACTCCAATTACGGCACATGGAAATACCAAATGGAGACCATTCTTGTACTTGAGGACAAATGGGAGTATGTCGATGGATCTATACCTAGATCATTGGACGATCCAGCCAGTAGTAGCTCTACTCCACTTATTGTCACAACACCAACAATGGGATCTCCAACAACGCTAGTAATTTTCGCACTTGTAGCAGATCTTGCCATAGTCCGCCGAGCTCAAGCAGAATGGGATAAGAAAGATAAGTATGCATATCATTTGATCAAGCTGAATGTGCTCTTAAGATGTCATGCTAGGATAGCTCAACACCGTCAAGACATTGAAAGAAGCATGGGACATGTTCGCAGCTCTCTACGAGTTCAATAACACATCTAGGATTCTCACACTGAGAAACCAAATCAACCTGAGTTTTTGCAACAACAGCGAAACCGATCATGCTTACGTACTTAAAATAAAAGACTACAATAATCAACTCGTAGTAGCAGCAGTAGGAGAGACCATGAATCCAGCAAAAATGGTTCAACTCATCCTGAATGGACTAGGAGAGGGACACGAGAATCTAGTCCAGAGTATTGCCATTCAACGGCAAATTTTGACACTGGAAGAACTTCAGTCAATCTTACTTGGTGAAGAACTCAGGACTCAGTCCATTCATGCACATAAAGGTCATTCTAATGATCAAGCATTCACAGCTTCAGCCAAAAGTAGAGGCAGAGGCAAGGTAGAGGTAGAGGTAGATCATTCCAGAAAAGTGATCACATCAGCAACAAAGTCAATAATAAAGTCAGAATCAACATCAGCATCATCCTTAGCACCATCAGCATCAACAAATAGGAAATCATTCCAATTGAAGAAGATTCCAAGGATGAGGGAATGCATCCACCAACGTGTCAAACATCTAGTGCAACTAATGTCATAAGTTTGGACACTATGAAAGAGATTACCGCAAGAAGCAGTATGACCAAGGCGGTCAATCCAACAGTAATCGAGGGAATTTTTGCGGAAGAATTCTCGTCACAGTCATTTTGCAAAAAATCATGGGAATATGTTTTTTGCAAACGAGGAAATGAAGATTGATACAGTTATCTAGGCACTAATTTTAATACAAAAGAGGATTTCAACTATCAAGTCAACCAAGCAGAACAAGATCCTTGGTACATCGACAGCGTTGCATCATCTCACATAACAAATCATCGGGAATGGTTCATTGAGATGAAACCATTAGAGGGTCAAAAGAATGTCATCTACATAGTAGATAATACACCAAATCCAATCCAGTTCAAAGGACATGCATTATCCCTATGAACAATTTCACTGGTACGAAAGGATTAGTGAAAGATGTACTCTATGTTCCCAAGCGTAGCAAGAACCTCTTGTCTCCGTAGGTCAAATGACAGAACACAACTACTGAGTCATCTTTGATGGAGATGAATGCACTATCAGAGAAAAATCCAAAAGACTTTAGCTAGTAGTAAAAGGTGTTAAGGAAGGACGCTTGTACATAATGCTAGCTACAATACTAGATTTGCATGCCATGATAGCTCAACCGCAACAGATGCCACTATCCGCAAAATGGCACAAGAGATATGGTCATGTCAATTTCAAGAGCTTGCTAGATCTCAGGAATCAAAATTTAGCAATCGGGATTCTTCAACTAAAGTTTCTAGGAAAAGTTTGCAAAGCATGCTGCTTTGGCAAACAAAAGTGAACCAACTTTGGCAGCAGCACCTCTCGAGCACGAGGTATTCTTGATTTGATTCATACAGACATATGGGGTTATGCCCGGACCTACAAAATCAATGGTTCACTTTACTACTTGACTTTCATCAACGGCTACATCGGATATTGTTGGGTCTACTTTCTGAAAGAGAAACCTGAAGTGTTTTCCAGATTTCAAGAATTCAAAGCCATGGTAGAAAACCAGACAGGAAGAAAGATCAAAGTCATAAGATCAGATAGAGGAGGTGAATACATGTCTTCAGCATTAATGAAATTTTGTAGAAGTCATGGCATTCGAAGACAATTCACTTGTGTAGATACTCCTCAACAGAATGCAAGAGCTGAAAGGAAGAATGGTACTTTAGCAGATAGTGCTAGAGCAATGCTTAGTGAGAGAAGCATCTTAGGAGCATCTTCTGAATCAATATTGGGTAGAAGCAATAGCCACTACAAACTACTTGCTTAATCAGCTTCCTACCGAACCGATTTAGGGTATGATACCTTATGAACCATTCACTGGACACAAGCCACACATTGGGCATCTTCGCATATTTGGTTTCATAGCATATGCCCACCTACATGATGATCATCACAGGAAATTGGATGCAAAGTCACACAAATGCATCATGGTTGGCTATTGTGAAGAAAGCAAAGCATACAAGTTGTATAATCCTATCAAGTGCAAGATCATTATCTCCAGAGATGTAATCTTTGATGAGGAAAACCTGAAATACACAAGAGATAGATGCACCGATTTCACAGTCATCTATAGAATTGGTTGATGAAGAAGAACAAGAATTGCCAAAAACACCCCACGCAAAGCCACAACAGCTCAGATGGTCTACTAGGGAAAGGCAAAGCAATTCATGTTGAAATAGCAATTATGCTCTTATGATTACCATCATGGCTACAGAAGAGCCAGTGTACTTCGAAGACGCAATAGACAAGCTAGAATGGCAAACTACTATGAATGAAGAAATGGATGCTTTGTACAAGAATAATACTTGGGAATCATGAGACCTTCCACCAGGAAAGAAGGCCATAACAAACAAATGGGTATACAAAGTGAAGTACAATCCAGATGGAAGTATTCAAAGATACAAAGCTAGACTAGTTGCAAAAGGATCTGCATAGCAATATGGTCAAGATTATGATGAGACTTATGCTCTAGTAGCAAAGATGGATTCCATACAGTTCTTGATATCACTAGTGATACTCATCAGATGGAATGTATACCAGCTCGATGTCAAGAATGCATTTCTCAATGGTTATCTAGATGAAGAAGTCTACATGCAACAACCAACAGGTTATGTTGAACCAAGAAAGGAGAATAAGGTTTGCCATCTCAAGAAAATCCTCTATGGCTTAAAGCATGGACCCAGAAGTTGATACAGCAGAATCAACAAGTATTTTGTTGATCTGGGATACATGAAATCCAATGTAGATCATACTCTCTACTACAAAGTTCAAGGGGAAGACATTACTATTGCACTTTTACGTAGATGATCCGATTGTGATCGGAAGCAAGGATAGCTTCATCAAAAAGCTAAAACAAGACTTATCTGTAGAGTTTGACATGAAAGATCTTGGACTTATGCACTATTGTCTTGGAATTGAGTTCTTGAGATATTCAGATAGCACCTTTATGAGTCAGCTGAAATATGTTGACAGTCTCCTAAAGAAGTTTCATATGGCAGATTGCAAGATTGTAGCCACTCCCATGGAACAGATTTTGAAACTTCCTAAAGATTCAAAAAAGCCTATAATCAATGACAGGTACTACAGGTAGCTCATCGGATCTCTTATATATCTAATTATCACATGGCTAGATATTTGTTATGTAGTAAGTTCACTAGCACAGTTTATGGCAAATCCAAAATAGTCTCACTGGAATGCAGCCAAAAGAATCTTGAGATACATTAGAGGTACAAGATAGTTTGGGATAGAATACAAAGGAAGTCATCCACGGTTGCATGGATACTGTGACAGTGACTATGCCGAAGATCATGAGACTAGGAGATCCACACAGGGATATGCATTTTTCCTTGGTCAAGGTGCTGTATCATGGTTGTCAAACAAACAACCAACTGTTTCTCTATCTTCGACTAAAGCAAAATATAGAGCACTCATTATAGGTGCATGTGAGGCTATATGGCTCAGAAGACTATTGTCAGAAACAGACTACTTTGATGAGTCAAAGCCAACAACAATATACTGTGATAATCAATCGGCTCAAGCATTGGCCAAGAATCTAGTATATCACTCCAACACAAAGCACATTGATGTCAGAGAGCACTTCATTAGAGAAAGAGTGTTACTTGGTGCCATCACCACACTGCAGCATTTTGATAGCAAAGAGAATGTTGCAGACATTTTTACCAAACCACTTGGTAAAGAGCTTTTCAAGAAGCAATGACTAGTTCTTGGTTTGATGTAGACGAAGGACATTCCCATTAAAGGGGTGTGACGGAATGTAATGTTCAGTCCTTCTTCGATTACCTAGAATCATCATCTTGAGGGAAGGCCTACTTCATGATGTTGATCTTGAGAGAAGGTGTTGAGAGATCACGCTCAACATCATGTGATCATATGTGAATAACACTAACACTTATAGAGTGCTATAAAGCTCCTAATCCTAACCCTAAATGGTTTTATATATATTCTACATTTTAAACTAAATCTAGTGTACAGTTAGTCATTTGTGGTGTGCTCTCTAGCTATGCCCTCTCTTCTCATCTCCACTCTTCATATTTTGTCAATGGAAACATAGTGTGGCCTCTTCTAAGCATTTTGGAAATGATATGGTTGATAACATTGATGTCATGGCACATGATACCTGCTAATTTGCATTTTCTGCTTTCATTCAAATCATCTTTCTTTCATGTATATACCTCAGAAGTGTTTCTCTTATAATGTACTAGCCCCTATAATCTCAAAAAATGGAGCCTTTTTTGGCATTATGTTTATTAAACATAGCCTCAGCTAGTTTGCTTGGGAGAGCATAATCAACACATGCTTGTTGGAGAAAATGGATATTTTGCAAGGAATAACATATTCTATTCTAGTGTTCATGGATATTAGGTACATTATTGATGTGCAAACACCATGTGAATCATCCAAGTGGCAGTTTCCTACTAGTAATACATTCATGGAGAAATATACGAATTTTCATATGTTTATGGTTCATAGAATTCTACTCGTAGAGCAAGTCTTTGGTCGGAGATTGCATGGCACAAAAATTCTTTTTTTAACGAAGATTTAATAGAGCTCCCAATTTTGATGATAACACGGCACATCGACTAGGGATGCTAACTATGGAACATACCTCTTGGGCTATTATGCTTTTAGGTCTACATGCTTCTGACCCTTGTGTTTTTTTAAAGCCCTCGAATAAAGGGTTTACATTTCATGACAATTTGCATTTGCAATACTGGGGTCAACTAGATAGCTGGTACTTGAATCAGGCTGACTTGAATAATGACTTCATATGTATCAGGTGGGTGAACCACTCACTTGTGCTTTTTGATCATTCACCACTTTGGATGGGTCTCTATTTTGGTATGCATACTCCTACTCTTAGGCTACCCATGCAAATATTTCTTATTGTTAATAAAAGTTATCTAGAATGCATATCATTTGCAAAAATGGTGCAACATGCTCTTCGGCCTTTGCTAATGCAAGCCATGGAGGATTCGAATCTAGCTTGGTACTCTTTTGCCACATGGATATGATATATAATTAAGCAGTATGACCACCAATTTTTAGGGGATCAAAGGCTCTGTGTTGCAATGGCAAAATAAAAATTGCAAGACTAATCCAAATAGTGTCAGCTAAGACCATTACACAATGCCGAGATGCTTGAGCTGCTTGCATAGCAAGGACATGCAGAAGACAAAATGACCAGTGTAAGCTTCAAAAATGGTAGATTCATGCATGGCAAAAAGCTTTTGAGGATAAAGATTGCTCATCAAAAGGCTTTTTCAAAAGTTTACATGCTTTCGGATAAAAACAACCCATTGCTCGAGTTAACAAATTGGATGGGATTTGGACAATGGATACCTTTGCACTTGAAATAGAATGCTTAGCCCATTTCAGCCAATTGTTTGCAGCATCATTGCCACTTACTCCATGAAGGATTGCAGCTCAAAATCTATTTTTGCATACCATAATGCATATCGTGCCTCCCCAAGATGCTTCCATTATGGATATGCCTTTTCTCTAGAGTGAGCTAGATGATGCTTTAAACTCTTTGGTTGCATGGAAATCCCCAGGATGACAGGGTTACATTGGAATTCTTTCATGCACATTAGAGCCAACTCAAGGGCCCCAATCCTTTATATGGTTACTCATTCTTGGGAGATTCTCATCCTCCCATCCTCATGGAAAGAGGGATGGGTTAAATTGGTCCCAAAAAAACAAATGTTTGAAACACTTCCTGATTGGAGACCCATAACTTTAATGCATGTTAACTACAAGCTCATTACAAAAATGTTAGTCAATCGATAAAAGGGGTTCTTCATGCAGGTTTGCATCCAGCCTAATATGGTTTTGTGCCAGGAAGGCAGATACATGACAATATTGCCAATGCATATATAGGCATTGAATATGCAAATATACCAAGAAAGATGTGCTAATAATGTAGGTTGATATTGCTAGAGCTTTTGACATTGTGGAATGGGAATACATTACTCAAGTAATGCACAGATTGGGTTTTGGCTCTTGAATGTGCAATGCTATCTTTTGGTTGTATAAAAATGCATGATTGGTAGTGATCTCTCCCGTCCATGGATGTTGGGTAGATCAGTGCGGCAAGGATGCCCTCTCAGTGCCTTACATTATGTCATTGCTACTCATCCATTATTGTTATACATGGACAAACTCACAAATGAGGGCCATTTACATGGCCTACAACTACCAAATGGGCAACATTTTGTGGATCAAGCATATGCATATGACTCTTTCTTTTTTCCACACAACACTCAGTTGGACACACACTCCATCATGGAGACTTTGGAATTATATGGAATGGTTGCTCCCACCAAAGTACGATGGTCTTGTTATGGCGCTGAATACATAGAACAGAAATCCGCCCCTCAACTTTGAGGATTTCAGTGCAATGCTTCTGGAGGAGGAGATGTGCCAAAAGACGAGGACTGGAGAAGATTCGGCTTTCTATGCTGGATCAAATAAAGGTAAGGGTAAGGACTCTGGTAACCCATCTTCTTCTAATGATAAAAGAGAAAGAAGTGCTTCTATTGCAACAAGGCAGGGCACAAGCAGAATGAGTATCGAAAGAAGATTGCAGATGAGAAGAACAGAGTAAAGAAAGAGTCTAGCAACAACGCGTAGGCAATACCAGTAGAGCTGTTCGTAGCAATTGAGGAGATTTGCACGGAGGCAGTTCATGTACCTGCGGATGAACCTTGGATTATTGACAGTGGTGCATCGTGTCACATGACCAGTCAGAAGGATTGGTATACCTCTCTACATCCGGTAGGGAATGACATTCTGGTAGCAATCGGCAATGATGCAAAATGTCCAGCAAAAGAAAAAGGTATGATTGCTCTAAAGTCAGATGGAGTTGTAAAACAATTGTCCGATGTTCTTTATGTGCCAGATATCAAGAGAAACTTGTTGTGAAGAGAAGATCTCGCAGACAAAGCATTTGCTAGGAAGAGAGTTTGAAATGACAGACCTCGAACTGATGCATTTCTGTTTGGGGATTGAAGTTGGGTTTTTTTGGTGTCCGTGGATAATGGTGACATACGAACGTTGAATTGCAAACCCAAATGAAAAAGCTCACCTCAGGTTTCAAGTTAGCAAGAAGAGGGTCACTTCTAAACCCTAGCTTCTCCCTCTTCGGTGAGTCGCTCTCAAACACAAACACAAAAACACACAAGCAAAAACACTAACACGCTCACGCTCTCAATGCAATAGAGAGAGCCTCTCTGTCTCCTCATCCCCCCCCCCCTCCTTCCACCATCATGAGTGCTGGCGTTAGGGTTGGAGTCCCCTCCTCCGCCATCCCCGCCAACGCCCGCAAGGTCGTCCAGGACCTCAAGGAGATCGTCAGGAACAGCGAAGATGAGATCTATGCCATGCTCAAAGACTGTAACATGGATCCCAACGAGACCGTGCAAAGACTCCTCACTCAAGGTAATGTTTTGCCCCTTTGTCCTTGTCGGAAACTCATACCGCTGTTGCTCTTCATCTTCCAGCGTGTCGCGCACACTATCTTCGACCCCGTGTATCATGGCTTCGATCTTCTGCAAACTATTTGCTTCGCCAAAACTGCATTATATGATGGTGACAGCGCTCCGAAGAAATATGTTAGGGTGCTTCACTTTACGAACCTTGTTCCCTGAGGCTCTTAGACTTTTCAATCTCAACATTGCACACTTTCGAACCTTATCCCTTGAGACTTTAACATGGATACCTCCGGCTTCTCAGTGGTTCGCCCCCGCCCAAGTGGGTGCTGATTCCTTTCGTATAGTGCCAAATATTATTGTACCCCTGAATGTAGGCTCCCCTTGCTGTTATTGTTACGAGATTATTTTGTATGATTACAGCAATATGAGGTTCTTCTTACCTTCTGATGAAATTGACTAGTCATCTGCAGATACATTTCACGAAGTCAAGCGGAAGCGAGACAAGAAAAAAGAGGTGAGCTGCTGTGACAAAGCTTAGAGCTCTTATGTTTCTGCCAAGACTTGGTTCAGCTTTGAACATCCACTTGCTTTGTTGTCTGGCTTTATAGGATAGATTTATGTAAATACTGAGATGGTACAGCCTTTGCACACATACTTAGAAAATCTGGTCGCCTATAAATTAGAGTAATGGATAAGTGTTCCCCAGTGATGCAACGGTTCAAATCTATACAACACATAACAAGGCAGAATTGCACATGGGAGAGAAGATAGCAGAGGACAAATAGGGAAATAGTGCATGGTTTAAGATGTGTTTTTGATGGATTTTTGTGCGTTTTTCAAAGTTAAAAGCTAAAATAAAAAGTTTAAAGCTGTAGAAAGTTAATCCTTTAGATTCTAGTATAGTCTTATGTTATATGATATGACTTGGTGTGGAATTCTAGTGTAGTTTTATGTGATATGATGATGTGTTGTATGATGTGGTGTTCTGTTCCCGTTGCCATGTTCCCTTTGAAACATTCTCGTTCTGACATCCGTTCTTTCCGAAGCATTCCCATTTACCGGTAACGATTAATTGCCTAGAACTCGTAGAAGTTAGCCCTTGTCGTGGGTGTCGATGACCACATAGAGGTTCCACCCATTCAGCTCATTGTATCTCATGTTTGTCAGTCTCATAGATCCTTTGGTCTTTCGAAGACTTTCAATGAACTCTCTCTCTCTCTCTCTCTCTCTCTTATACATATATATATGGCCATGCTGCAAAAGGAGAGGCAAGAGAGGATAAAATCATCTTTTGGCTGTTTGTGTAAAGAGCTTAGAGTGATTGTGTCCCCCAAAGAGAGTAAATTAGACCTCAAGAGTCATTTGTCAGTAAAGAAGCTCAGCTTTCAAACTTCTAAGAAAGTAAATCTCATGCGTTTTTTCAAAGATATCTGATAGTTTGTTGTGACAAAGTCATTGAAACAGAGTCTTTTTTGGGGGGAGGGGTTTTTTTTGATATCTGGAAAGAGAAAAAGGGTAATTTGTTTCAAATATGCAAGGACGTGACATGATCATGACATTTTCTCTTGTTTTTGAGCTTAGAATGTGAACAAGGAGTCTGGAGAAGCTAGGTCAAGGCCTCCTGGGGCTTCTTCTGTGCGTGTTGGAAGGGTCCCAACTGGCCGAGGCAATCGCATAACACGTTATAATTCTGGTATATCATTTGGAATGTTTGCCGGTGTAAGCCTTAAGCTGCTCATTTTGAAGTGTACTTTTAGGCACTGTGGCATCCTTATGTTTTAACAACTATCTGATTCCCAATAATATAATGTAGAACTCAGCGGTGGCAGAGGGCAACCCTTTAATGGAAGGGACGGTGGCTCGTATCAGAATGCAAAAACTCCCAGTACTGTGACTCCAACTCTATCAGTGCAGCAGCAGGTCCAGATGAAGGCCATTTCTACTGGTGCAAGGTGAAGAAGATGAATTGGTTCTCCAGTGTTTATTGATAATGAGGAATGAAGTTTAAATTTTACTGTGGAAATGGAAGCAATTGTTTTAATTGTTTTATCCCCTTCAATCTTTCTGCAGTGGGAGCATTGATGTACTTACGATGCCAAGTTCCGGCTTGACTGGGTTACCGAACGGTAGCAGTTCTTACGCAATAACAGCTCAAGGGCCACGAACGAATTGGAGTATTGGCCCTGGTCAAGCAACTATGGCTGACGTTGTGACGTCGAGCAATGTACAGCAGTATGGTACGACTGGGGCTTTACTATCAAAAACGTCTATTGCTCAGCAGATCTCTTCGTCCAACTCCCATGCGAATGCTAATATCTCCTCAATGGATCCTACTCTGCATTCTTATCTTGAATCTCATGGAATGGGTTCTGGAAACACGCAACAAGATGCTGGGGTATTGGGGACTCAGAGACTCAAGGGAGAACAGCCACATGTGCTCTCTACAGTAGCTACGTCAATGCCGAAGTCCTTGGAAGAGTCACCTCATATCCATCAGCCAAGCACTGGCGGGTTTGATGTATATTCCGGGAGCAATATTAATTCTGTTGATGCTGACATTTCTACCATCTCTTCCTCCCTTCCTCCAGAGCGAACTATAAGTCGGCTTTCAATGATGGAAGTTGGTAGGTCTTCTGAAGGACTGGCAATCTCATCCTCCCCAGGATCACCTGGACATGTTGGATTAAGGCCTACTCTTACTGCGAATCAGTATGAAGGCAGGGTAGTTTATAATCAGCATCAGCCTGTGGGGAGTCAAAAAGGTGCATATCTTGACTTTTAAATGTACTTGTAATCTGCAGTCTTTATTGTGTGGATGCTGTTGACCCTAGGGGTTTTGGTGCAGGCTCTGGTATGGAATGGAAGCCTAAATCGCCTGCAAAAAGTACTGTCACTTCTCAGGCTGTTGTAGAGTCTTCCCTATCTAACGAGGCTGCTACATCATCTACACCTGCAGCACCACAAGATAACACTGGAGTGCTTTTAGAGCCCACTTCAAACTTTGATCGGCTCAGTATTCAGGATGAACAGGCTGTGATAATCCCAAATCACCTTCAGGTTCCTGAGGTGGACAGAACTCATTTGAATTTTGGGAGCTTCGGGGCAGATTTTGATGCTCCTTTTTCTACTAATTTTACTGGTGAGGACGACAAGAAGACTTCTGCTTCTGCTGAAGAAAATACACCGGAAACAAAGGCCCCTGCTGAACAACCCAGTGCTTCTAGGTTCGTGTATCAAAACAAAATTATTTTGTAATAGCAGAACAACCTAGTGCTTCTTTGTTCGTGTGTTAAAACAAAATTATTTTGTAATAGCAGATGCTTGATGTTTTGCTTAGTATTCATCTGCTTCTCTACTATGTATGTGGACTTATTTGTTCAGTTTGGTGATTTATGCAGCATGATGAGCTCCCCCCCTGTGTCTCTTGAGCAGAAATACAGTACAGCTTCCCCTGTGGCAGCTTTGGTAGGTAGTGAGGACGTTGCAATTAGTGTGCCTGTGCCTGTGCCTGTCATTTCGCCTGCGGTTTCCCGAACAGAGGTGGCAAAGTCTGAAGCTGTTGTGCAGCAAAACACACAGTATCCCTACCTGTCAGCCATTCCCGGCTATCTTGGTTTTGGGGTAATGCCTCAGCTTATGGGTGGCCAGTACGCGTATGAGGCAGCAGAATCTCAGCCTCAACCTCAAGAGGTCTCTCGGTTGCCTAATTTTGTGGTAAGTGCTTTGCATTGGTGTTTAATTAATCGCTTAAGTTAAGACAAGGGGAAACAAATAACTGGAGTTGCTTACTGAAGTGATTCTGTAATATTGCCAGTGCATGGTTAGACATAGATCATTGTAGTGATAGCTTAGTGCAAGGCCAATGCATAATTATGACATTGCCAGATGCATAATGATGACTTGAAGCATTGTAGTTGGGCTTAGCAAGGTTCTATGTGAAGAGCTGAAATACTATTGTTTTGGGGGATTATGGCATAGTGACCCTCTGGGATGGTTGGTTACAAAAGCTAGCTTTTTTATAAAGCGTGCATTTGTAATTAGGTCGCAGCATGTAGTTCACTCTGTTTATTATATTTTTTGTGGTTGAGCGTATGCTTTTGGTGGAATGCACAGATGCAAATGGTGCATGAGAATTTTTGGTGTAGGTTATGCTGTTTGTTTTGTGAATTTTGCGTGTTGAGCCAAGATTGTGACTATTTGGTTAACGTTACATCTAGATGTACGAAATAGGTTGAATAGTTTGTGGTTTGGGGAATTATGTCTACTTTGGCTTGTTAATTGGTATATGCCTCCTTATTTGCTATTCTGAAATCATATGTGATTACACTCATTTTGGTTTCGGGAAGCTGATCTTGGATCTTGGTTTGGCATGGGGATGCAGTCACCTTATTCAGATCCAGGTGGAAATTATTATAGTCCAATGTTCCGACCTAGCTCAGATTTAGATGCACGATACACCCATTTTGTATCAACAAATGCTGCGAATAAGTACAATACAGGTGTTACTTTGATGACAGGCCAAGGCCTTTCTTCTGCTCAGGAGGTTAGTACTCTTTATTGAGATACGGCGTTATCGAAGCTGCTTTACTATTGGTAGAGATCCTTATTTTAGTTCATTCTATTAACCAGGCTGGAAACTCCATCGCAATTCCTGCAACTGGTGCTGTGGGGCAGACTTCACAAACAGTTAGCATTGCACAGACAGGGTTGACAATACCACAGCAGCCTGTACCGATCCATGCATACCCTCCACAACACGCAGGTGTCCCAATGAATCCTTTTGGAGCTAACATTTTTGGTTTTCAATATGTTCCTTCTAGTTATGGATATATGCCAACTCCCTACCAGCATAGTTATACAGCAAATACAAGCTATCCTCAAGCTCCTGGCAGCAGTTATACTCCTGGTGGTGCTGGTGGTAGCGCATATACCCCCAATGGTGCTGGTATCAAATATTCATTGCCTCAGTACAAAGCTGGAACAGCTACAGGTAATGCACCACATGCTGCAGTAGCTGCAGGGTATGGAAGCTTCACATCTCCTGCAGGTTTTGCTACAATCAATCCTGTGGCTGCTACGACGACTGCTTCTGGCTACGATGATGTCAGTGGAACGCAGTATAAAGAAAATAACCTGTACATTCCAAGTCAGCAGGTTTGTCTAAACTTAAATGTACATGTTACTACTTTTCTTTAATACGTGCGAGTGTGTACTGTCCATTAAGTCTGTTGCTTCCAAAGCTTTTTCCAAGGAATTGGGTCATTGCTGATTCGTTTCCGTCCCTCCAGGCAGAGGGCTCTACAGTATGGGTCCAGACTCAGCTTTCTCGGGATATGAGTGGGATACAGTCTAATTCATATTACAATATGCTGGGTCAAGGCCAGCATACAGGATATGCTCATACTCAACCTACTCATGCAGTTCCTGCTGCGTATGCAAGTTTGTATCATCAATCTCCTTCTGGCACAGCACCAACTGTCCATCAATTGCTTCAACAGCCACAAGCATTAGGTGCTGTTGGGGGAGGGGGAGCCCAAAGTGGATCCTACCAACAACAGCGTGGGCAATTGAGTTGGGCAAATGGTTACTAACAATAGGAGCAGTGTCTGACTGGTTGGATGGAAGCTTGGCCAAATGCAGATGACCTAAAGGTGGCACGAGGAGGTTTGCTTTTCTTTTTTAATGGTGTTGTGTAGCTAATGTGTGGGCCTAGAGTGCAGGCCTGGGAAGAGTGTACATAACAAGGGTGTTAAAAATGAGTGGCTCATCGGGTGTTTTGACAACCAATTTGAAGGGTAAGCCTATATACTGACAAGTGGGCATGAAACTTGGAAAAAGAAGAGGAGTTGTATGGATTTTCCAAGTTTTATGCGTCTGAAAGCTTTGGTGTTTGTTGTATGCACCAGTTGTTCCATATTAACTCATTCGACCTAAAGAGAAGGCCAGAAATAAGGATTTCTATCCAGGGTTTTGTGTTAAGATCAATGGATCACTTCACAAATTCTTCAGGGGGGTTTGAAGAGCTTCTGGCCCGAGAATCTTGTCTCCTTTGGAATTCTTTGTATAAGATTTTGAAATGGCTAGCTAACACAATTCAAGTGCTCTCGTGCCTTTTTGCAAGGGAGTTACCTTAATATATTCTCACAAAAGCTCTCCTTGATAAGCTTTGGGTGACATTGATTTTTTTTGCAGGTGTGTTGGTTGACTAATTGTATGGTTCTATTGCAAGGGTTTAGTAACAGGCAGGGTCATGACCACGATTTTGATTTTGATTTTAATTGGAATTACGTAATGTAGCCAAGATTTGGAGCAGCTTTACTCTCATTGACAGGTATCTATCTTATTTGCCAAATCTGACTGTCAATATCTGGAATGTCCATTCCAATGGAAAGTCCATCCCATGACTTACCATTTACAATCTTCTTGGAGACAAATCTTTCATAACATTGTCTCGACTGATTGACTCAGGTCAAAATCTAAGAGGCAACACTTGGCAATCAGCCTAGAAAGGCTATTAACAAGCATGACTACCCTCTATTAATTCTGATGAATTATTGCACATACATTGAGATCGATGGCCAAGCTTCTTCCTTGGGCAATGCAATTAGGGCTCAATTCAGTTTTGTTTACTTGCTAAATTACAATCTTTAGGAGTGTTGTATCCCCTATTTGAGGGTCTCCTTATATTGTATTAAGCCTCCTCTTTGGCCTTTTGCAAATTTTAGTAATTCTCTCTCTCTCTCTCTCTCTCTCTCTCCATTCATACCCTCTTACAACCACATGCCACAAAATGGCATTCGACAGTTCCTCCACTTGCAATTGCATACCAACAATAGGCTAGATTTGGACATCATCCAACAAATACTAGGAGAAATTGAGGTCAAAGATCTAAACTTGTCAAAATTTGTGTAGAATTAATTTTGTGTAGAATTCAATAGGTAATTGGTCATCAAGAGACTTTTCCCTTGATTTAGCTCTTGGTGCATTAGTATAATAGTAGATAGTAGATAGGATCTAGTATAACAACTACATGCATGTGTTACGTGGTCAAAAAACCATGTTAACTACTATTGATGATAATAAGCCTTTGCTTTTTATTGGGAGTAAGCCTCTATTGTAAACTATGTCATGACATATGGCCTTTGTGGGAAGCCAACATGAAGGATGGAGATGATCTAGTAAGGAATTTATGGTGATCAATTGGGGGGGGGGGACGGACTTGGATATGGACCACATAGTACGATGAATAATATTTTACATTATGCCTTTTTTTCCTTGCTATACATATCTAAGCCTCTTAATGACATTACTTTTGCCATATAATCACAGGTTTGTACCTACAGATAGAAAACTTCAAAATTTATTAGGCTATAATGGAAATAGGCTCAGTTGTAGCAAAAAGCTAAATATGCCTCCTCCCTCCCCCAGTATACAAAAAGCAAAATCTTGTTAATTAGTGGCCTAAAGATGACGAATTGGAAAGACTAACATAAGCTAAATGCCTCATCTAGGCTAGCTTTAATTAGCCTAAGATGAAAAACTAAGTGCCACATCTTGAAATTATATAGCCTCGTTGCCCTCTCATTTGCTTTGCCATTGCCTTGCTTCTCCCTCCTCCTTATGTCTCTAGTCTTTCCATCTATTCTTGGCATAGTACTCTTTGTCCTTTGCTTCCTCTTACTCGGCTTTCTTTGCTCTCTATCTATCCATGGTGTTTCTCCCTTGATCAAGTGTGATATGATATGTTGTCTTGGGCTACGATGGAAATTGCTTAGCCTAACTCAAAATTTTCTTATGTGCTATGCATATTTGTGGTAGAGTAGATGCATGGTGACTTCATGGAAAGAGGTTGGTCTACTTGATCGTTCATTGAGCGTTGGTAGTTAATGATGAAAGAAGCAAAGCAAACTTCTGAGCTTTGAAATGCCATAGCTTTATCATGTGCCCTATGAAATTGCAACAAAAGGGGTTATTTGCCCCTATGGAAGGTTGAAGAGTGAAGATGCCAACAAAGAGCAACAAAAGATGATGGTGAAAATCGGCAAAAGATGGAGGATAGAAGTGCAAAAGACAAGGTGCAACGAGGGGGCCAAAAGGGTGAATGCAATTCAATCGTTGGAGAGAATAAAATTGTGAGAGATGATGGTTGGAGAGAATAAAATTGTGAGCAATTGTTGTAGGGAAAATATGGCCCCTTCAACATGCCAACCAAAAAGGATGAGAGAGAGAGAGAGAGAGAGAGAGAGAGAGAGAGAGCTATAAGTATATCCGTGTCATCATCGTTGTAGTACACATGTAGCTTAGGACCTCGGCTTGTGTTTCGGTAAGAGACGCAAACATTGTTCATTCTTGCGTGAAAGGAACTTTGAGCAACATGGTTGGGAGAATGAAGGCTTTTGTCTCCATTGGGGGTTTAAGGTGTAGAAGGGTCTTTTAGTAGGAGGCATTCCCTTGCGAGCTCCTCAATGTGAAAAGTGCATGCCGCCTTAGTCCATTGTAACTCTACAAGATTTTCTTGGCAATCATGAAGTTATTCTTTTTGGACTAGTGTGAGCCTATCTTGTACAAGTTCCTCCATTTGCTGAGCATGGACGAAGATCAAGTGGTCATTGGAGGTTTGTAGGATTATTGTAGCATGAATTGAAGTTGACAGATGTATTTGGCTCTGCGCGAGGTTAGAAGTCATGTCAAACACTCCTTTCACCTTAGCTTGGAGAGCTTGGTTCATCCACACTTCTTCAAGCTCTTTCTTGACTATTTGGGCATGAATAGCTGTGACCTTTGTCTCGATTCTGTGGAATTGGACTTGGATGTTTGCTATAGTTTGGTATTCTAATTCTCGAATATGCCCCTCCTTGGCCAAGCTAGTGAATATTTCTGACATTTGGTGCATCTAGGTGGCTTGATGTTGGATGATGGTGGCAGACAGAATGAGGTTTGTCGAAGTTGTTGATACATGAGGTGCCCATGCATCCACCCTAACGACCCCGCAGTGTTAGTTGGGGGTTGCTCCATTGGTAGTTTTGACACTTGGGTGTCGCGGTCTTGTTAATATTTCAATAGATCTTCTTATGTCTCATTAACTGCCAAGATGTTGATGGGTTGTGCTTGTACTGATGTAGCCTTTGGCTCTTGCTATAGCGATGGATATCTGTTGGGTGCAATTGTGCACCAAGATGTAGCATCACCTGTGGCAATTCCTGATTCCCTACCTCCATCATAGGTAGTTGTTTCTATGGGGCATCCTCATTGGGCAATGTATGTTTCGAAGCTCAGAAAGAACCTCTTGTTAGCTGTAGAGGATAACTACCGAGTCATCTTCGACGGAGATGAATGCACTATTAGAGACAAATCCAGAGGATATCAGCTAGTAGGAAAAGCAGTCAAGGAAGGATGCTTGTTCAGAATGCTAGCTTTAGTTTTGGATTTGCATGCCATGTTAGCTCAACAACAACCGATGCCACTTTTTGTAGTATGACACAAGAGATATGGACATGTCAATTTCAAAAGTTGGATATATATCAGAAATTAGAATATGGCAATTGGAATTCCAAAACTTCAATTTGTTGGAAAAATTTGCAAAGCATGTTGCTTTGGTAAGCAAAAGAGAGCTAACTTTGGCGGAAGCACCTCTCGAGCATGAGGTATTCTTGATTTCATACAAACAAATGTATGGGGTTATGCCTAGACCCGCATCATCAATGGTTCACTTAACTACTTGGCTTTCATCGAAGAACTAGAACAGATCTTGCTGGGTCTACTTCCTGAAAGAAAAATCTAAAGTCTTTTCTAGATTTCAAGAATTTAAAGTCATGGTTGAGAACCAGACATGCAAAAAGATTAAAGTCATGAGATCAAACAGAGGAGGGAAATACATGTCATCAACATTCATGAACTTTTGCAGAAGTAATGGCATCTGAAGACAATTCACCTATGCAGATACTCCTCAATTGAATGCAAGAGTTGAAAGGAAGAACTTTACTTTAGCAGTCAAATCTAGAGCAATGCTCGGTGAGAAGCATCTTTTGAATCAGTATTGGGAAGAAGCAATTGCAACTGTAAACTATGTGCTTAATCAGCTTCTAATTGAACTGATTTAGGGTATGACACCTTATGAAGCATTCATTGTACATAAGCCATGCATTGGGCATCTTCGCATATTTGGTTGCATAGCATACGCCCACATACATGACAGTCACCACAGAAAGTTGGATGTGAAGTTACGTAAATGCATCATGGTTGGCTACAGTGAAGAAAGCAAAGCATACAAGTTGTATGATCCCATTAATCGAAAGGCCATTATCTCTAGAGATGTAATCTTTGATGAGGAATTAGAATGGAAAACCTCAAATTCATAGGAGATAGACACATCGATTACGCACACCTACAAAAAAGGTTGATAAAGAAGAGTAAGAATTTCCAAAGACACCCCGAGAAGAGCAGCAACTCAGATGGTCTATTAGGGAAAGCAGACCACCAGCCAAGTTGACATATGCTTAGAAAGGCAAAGCAATTCAGGTTGAAACCATCAACTATGCTCTTACAACTACCATCATGGCCACAGAAGAGCCAGTGTACTTCAAAGATGCAGTTGACAAGCCAGAATGACAAACTGCTATGAATGAAGAAATGGAGCTTTGTACAAAAATAACACTTGGGAGTTATGCAACCTTTCACTAGGAAAGAAGGCCATAGCAAACAAATGGGTTTACAAAGTGAAGTACAATCCAGATGGAATTATTGAAAGATACAAAGCCATAGTAATTGCAAAAGGTTTTGCACAACAATACGATAAAGACTATGATGAGACTTGTGCTCTAATAGCAAAAATGGATTCTAAATGGTTCTTGATATCACTAGCAACACTTAGCAGATGGAATGTGTATTAGCTAGATGTCAATAATGTTTTTCTCAATGGTTACCTAGACGAGGAAGTCTACATGCAACAACCAATAGGTTATGTTGAACCAGGGAAAGAGCATTAGCTTTGCCATCTCAAGAAAAGACTCTACAGCTTAAAGCAAGCACCCATACCATAGTTTAGTTAGCCTAACCTAACCTAGTTATCCTAACTCCCCAATTTGTGTAATTGAACTAAATAGCCCTGTTGACCTAACTAACCTAAGTGGTTAACACTAACCTAACTTAGCCTAACTTAATCTAATCTAACCTAAGGTAAACTAACCTAACTAGGGTTAGTTGGTGTGTTAGGATTAGGGTTAAGATTTTTTTTTTTTTTTTGGGAGGGGCGGTGGCCAAATGGGAGAGGGGAGAGGCGAGGGAGGGAGGAGGGGCTTGTGAGGCAGGGCAGTGGAGGAGCGCGTGGGAGGTGGTCAGGCGATGCAAAGGTGGTTGGGCATAGCGAGGTGTGGCATGGAGTAGGCACCGTCGCCGCGTAGGTGGTTGGATGGGCACATGCAGAGGGCAAGCGAAGTAGTGCATGAGCACCATTGCCAGTTGTAGGGCGAGCGCCACGGCGTGGTGCACAAGAGGCGAGGCGGGCACTGATACATGGCGGGTGTTGCCGCTTTGGGCGAGTTGTTGATGGCGCACTGCGGGTGGGTACTTTGTGCTATCATTAGTGACCGTTGTGTGGTGGTGGCCACCTAAGAGGTAGCCTTACTTAGGGTAGGTGCTTAGGGAGGGGTGTGAAGGGAGGAGAGAGAGAGAGAGAGAGAGAGAGAGAGAGAGAGAGAGAGAGAGAGAGAGAGAGAGTAGTGGTTGTGGTGGGGGGGCATGGAGACGGGGGTGGAGGGTGGAGGGGGGGTAGGGGAGGAGGGGGGGGGTGTAGAGGGAGGGGGGGCAAGGGGGGGGGGTTTGTGGAGAGGGGGGGGGGGGGGGGGTACTGGAGAGGGGGGGGTAGGGGGTGGTGGTTGTGGAGAGGTTGGTGGAGGGTGGGGGGGTCGCAAGAGGAAGGTGGAGGGTGGGGAGGGTTGCGAGAGGAAGGTGGAGGGTGGGGTTGAGGTTTGTGGAGGGTGGGTGTGTGTGTCGGGGGGGGAGGTTGGTGGAGGGTGGGGGGGGGTTGGGAGAGGGAGGTGGAGGGAGGGGGGGGGTGGGGTTGGAGAGGGTGGTGGTGGAGGGGAGGTTTACCTTGAGAGTGGAGGTGGAGGTGGGGGAGTTTTGATGGAAAAATGATGGTGGAGGGGGGGTGGATGGAAAAAGGGGTGGTGGTGGAGATGGTGAGTGAGCTGGAGGGTGGTGGTGGAGATGGTGAGTGAGCTGGAGGGGATGGATAACAGAAGTGATGGAGGAGGAGGAGTGTTGGAAGGAAAAAGTGGTGGTGGTGGTGGAGATGGTGAGTGGGAGGTGGAGGGGATGGATGACAGAAGTGATGGTGGAGGGGGGATGTTGGATGGAAAAAGTGGTGGTGGAGGGGAGGGATAGACGAAAAAAGTGGTGGTGGAGATGGTGGAGGATGGGAAATGGAGGAAGACGGAAAATACAGAGGCTTGACAGAATTTGGAGATGGAGGAGAGATGGAAGAGACTTGGAAAAGTGAGAAGAAAGAAGTGAGGGGGGGAGTGTTGTTGCTTTTATAGGATGGGGGGGTTTAAGGGTTAATTTTTTGTGATTAGTGTATTAATGTGATTATATGTAAATCTACATTGTTTAGGATGTAAATCTCATCCTTTTGCATAAATTGGAAACATTTTTTCACTCCTTTGCCTTGAGAAATGTGTCTTGAATGGTTTTTAAAGGGGTTTCTTCCTCACGTGGGTAAACACATGATCCACTTTCATTTTAGGTGCTAACCTCCTCGGCAATGATGCCAAATGTTCTCTTTTCCTCTCTATTCCAAGGTTCAAGGGTGTTGGTCACCTACAGTCGTGTCGTTGCTCATTGTAGCATAATTGTTCACAAGTGTAGCATAGGTGAGTTGGGTCATATTCCGGTGAGAGGTGTAGGCAAGGAAGAAGAGTTGATCACATGGATTGGTGGAGGTTTTCACCTCCATAGGAGTTCAAGGGAAAGGGTTTGTAGGGTCTAGAAGAAGGATAGGGTTGAGGAAGCTATCAAAGGGTTCCAGAGTTTAGAAGAAGTCTAGGGTTGAGAGAGGGTTGAGGAGTGGAGAGCTAGTCTCCTTCACCGATTCATGGGGTTAAGGGTTTAGAAGGAGGTACCAGGGTTTAGGTGGAGGAAGGGAGGAGGGAGGAAGGAGGAGGAGGAGAAGAGAGGAGGTAGGAGGAGAAGGGAGGAGAAAGGAGGAGGAGGGAGGAGGAGAAGGGAGGAGGGAGGAGGAAGGAGGAGGAAGGAGGAGAAGGGAGGAGTGCAACGATGAGAGCATGCTGAACACAATCACATGAGAAAGCATGGACATTAGGAGACTATTTGTGCAAGAACACCAAAGTAGTACTGAAGACAATGCCACTCGAGAGTCGGACCTTCATTTTATAGAGAGAGATTTATACAGGAGGGTCCCTTCATTGGTGAAGCTACTTTGCGAAGGTACCTTGTGAAGGTGCTTGTGAAGGTACCTTGTGAAGATACTTGTCAAGGTACTTGTGAAGGTACCTTGTGAAGGTACTTTGCGAAGGGACCTTGTGAAGATACTTTGTGAAGGTACTTGTGAAGGTACCTCAAAGAATGAAGGCTTTTAATCTCTCTCTCTCTAATTTTAGTCTTTCCCTCTTAAGTCTTGATTTTACAAGTATGATCAAATCTCTTCTAGAGAGGATTTTGGCTATCCTCATCCCACTAGATTTCTCAAGTTGTATTCCAAGCTCGAGATATTACAAGCAGAGCTTTGCCGCTACTTCACACACGCATTGATTGGCCCTTGGTGCCATAAAGGCAATAGTCACATTCACGGGTGGGGTCCTTGGTAGTACCATCTAGAGAAGGGGAAAAGCACCTAGCTTGTCCTCTTGCAAGTCTTGAGGAGCCAATAGTGCCATTTGTAAATTCATATGAGAGTATCTCTTTTTCTCAATGAAAAGGCATTATGTGTAGTGAGTTTGACAAAACATTGGTGTACTAAGTCATCACTTCACATTTTGCACTCCCAAAGAGTTTAAGTGCTTGGGCATGATTAACAAGTGAGGAAGAGGAGGGAGAAGATGGGTTGTCTTGTCCAAGTTCCCATCCATCCTCTCCATCCTAGATCTCATCTTGTCCACATCACCTTACGCTCCCAAGATAAACTCCCCTCAACCAGATGGTTTTTAAAAAATACCCTAATTAGGGTTTAATGCATGTAAACATGGTTTTATATTGTTCCATTCTATTTTGACCAAGGGATGCATGAAGATGAAAGAAAATTGCGGGTAGATTTTTGTGCCAAAAAAAGGCCTCTAGATATCTCATTTGTTATGGTGCATTTGAAGGCCACTTTTTACAAAAAGGCCTCTAGATACCGCATTTGTTATGGTGCATTTAAACGCCACTTTTAACCAAAATTAGCTTTCAAACACAATGTAATGGATGAGAGGTCTACAGGAATTGCTTTTACATGAAGCTTCACCATGCATGTTATTGCATCTTACAGAGAAAAAATAATCACAATTTTAAATAAAAAGTTTAAATGCATTTGGTATTCTTTTTTTTGTCGGCCCCCCCCCACCTCTTTTCCATCATCCCCCACCCTTCCTTTCATTGGTCCCACCTTTCCTTCCTTTCCCTTTGCCCCCTTCCATTCCTACCTGCATTCTCCTCCCTTTTGTCCATTCCCTCCCCTTATTTCTCCCTTTTCCATTCCCAACCCTCCCTTCTATGCGTTCTTCCCCATTCAAGCCTTCCCCTTCCCCTTCCCCCTCCCCCATTCCCTTCCCTTCCTTTTCTCTTCCCCCTACCCCCTTCCCTTCTGTTCCCTTTCTTTTTCCTCTTCCTTGTGTTTTGCTTCCCTTTCCCCCACCCTCCCCATATTCTCCCCCCAAAAGAACCTACATTTAAAACCACACACCATTCCCTTCTCGGTCATTGCAAATCCGTCGATGGATTTCCATTGTCCATTCCCTCACTTCCCCTTCGCGGTGTTTGCCTCGCTTTTCATCACTCCCTATGCCCCCTCCCTCCATTTTTTTTCTCCCTCAACCATTGGGCACTGCTATCATGTGCTTTGCTAGTGTCGCCACCCGTTGCACCCGTCGATGTCTCCACCCACCTATTGTTGCATCATCTGGTAGGCTCGACGCTTGCAGCTACGCTTTACTCCATGTTAACCGGTGTACAGCTAACAGTTCATGCAAGCACCGGATGTTTAGAAAGATTAAGGTAGAGAAGTAGGAGAAAATGTGAGGTAGGCAATATGATATCCGCCTTGGAGCCATATGGGCTCGAATGCTTGTAAAAAGAGAGTGAGAGAGGTGAAAGAGAGAACAGGGTTGGCCCTCCCTTCAATGTGTACATGCAACTTTTGGGAATACAAGCTCTCTCACTCTATCTTCTTGTGTGTTGAGACTTCTTGCTTTTCCATAGTGTGTTGCCTTGTGATTGTCATTACCCTCCCCTCTCCCTCTCTCTTCCACACTGCCTCCCCTCTACTCCCTTCCCTTCCCCTCTACTCCCTTCCTTTCCCTCTACTCCTCCTCCCCGTCTTCTCATGTGGAATCACATTGATCCTATCTGGTAGACACTTATGTGTCACAAGTGATAGGCTCGTGCTTGCAAAGCTCTCACAAGGACTCAGTTGGCATTTCTCCAAGATCCCTATGATATGTGGACGAGCTATGCACTCCTTGCCCGTCGCCGATGTGCCTCTTGCCCACTATGCTGCTTTCCTCCCATTGTGCCAATCGTGGCTTCAGTCATCTTAGTAGATGCACCCATTGAACCGCCCATGCCACCAATTCATAATCATGAAACTGCCCCTATCATCGGACCACCTCGCCCTAGCCTAATGCCCACATGCCCTAGCCTTAATTTTTCCTAGCCACTCAGGTCCTCACACCCCCTAAGTGTGCCACCTATCGCTCACTGCCCCAAATGACCTCCATCATGCCCTACCCTACCTTGATAGATCTCAACCCCTTACTCTAGCCGTCCCTAACTACACTAAGCACTTTTTGTGAGTGAACCTTGTGCCACCCTAAGCCTCAGCCCCCTAAAGGGATGTCTATTGTGCTATAGAACCTTGACTTGCCACCCATCATATCTATTAGGTTTGAAGAACATTATTTTTATTGGTGTGGAACCATTGACAATATACTAACAAGCCATTCTCACCCTCACATAAAAACTTCATTGACTAATGGGATTTTGAAGCTTAGGAAGAAACTAGATTCGAAGGATAGAGCTTACCATAGATCCATATGTTTTCTCCCTTAATTTCAAAGACTATTGAAATCACTTTCACTTGAAAAAGGATTCATTTCTCTTTAAGAAAGCAACATTCTCAACATCAATTTAAAAATGAATGTCCACTTTTCTCTTATTTCCAACACCCATTCTAGTTTTAGATATTTCTCATCTAATCCAAGAATAGCAATACCATTAGCAACATGAAGTTTCACTAAACATTGCATCATAAGGACTTCAAATCTCCTTATTCTCACCATACTTTATTAGACATATAGCAAGAGAAACTTAAACTTTGAGATTTAACATTCAATATATATCTAGATCTTAATTATGTTTGAGAACCTAATCTCCTTCAATATACTCCTTGAAGTTGATTACAATAATCTATTGCTATAGAATATTTTGAAAAAAAAATCGTAGTAAATAAGAGAAAGTAAGGGTGCATATATTCAAAATTCCTTCAAATATTTGTCAAAATGAAAAGACATTATAATCTTTGTATAAAATAGATATCAAACTAAGGATTCACTCCAAAGCTCCTTGTTCTCACCATGAAACATGCTTGTAGATAGGTGAAATCCATTGAAACTTATTTGAAATATAATGAAAACAGTGCTTATGCCATGTTGAAGACAAGAAGTGTACAAGCAATGCATTTGTATGAGCTAGGTGAAAAAATGAATAAAAAGTGTATAGACCTCAAATAGAATTTCATGCTCCGGTGGGTTTTTTAAACTTAAAGGCCAATCCTCATTCTATCTTCTTTCAAAGAATCTCATTCAAGTGTCTCCTCTAAGCCTAGAGCCACGATGAATCATTATTCCCTATAATCACATTGATTGTCTAACAAATTGAGATAAAGACCTTTAAAGATTCTTTGAATCTTAACTCAAACACTTTGAAATGGAGAGTAAAACATAGATGAGCAAGATTGTGAAGAAGATACAATTAGAAAGCAAGTGCTCCCTCAAAATTTTTGGTATGCTAAGTGTTAAATGTCAAACCTATTGTATTAAAGAGCTTCCATGACAACCTCTAAGAAATGCACTCCAAGCATAATGACATGGCAACAAATGTTTATAATGTGAATGTTACATATGTTTATAATGTAAATGAGATCAATGTCCAAGCAAACAAAGAAATATCATGAGGATTAAGGTTGCTTGAAGTGGCATTGCCCTATTAGAGGAGATCCTACATTGTATATTTGTAACGCCTAGTTTCTAACTCCAAAGTCTTGCACCGACGAAACGGTTGCACGAGTTCTCATGGGACATGCTGTTGTTGCTTGGCATGAAGGAAACTAATGGAGCCACGAAAAACCAGGGAAATAGGCATGAAGATGCCCCTATTGGCTACGTTTTTCGTGATAGAGGTTGATAGAGGATAGGTTACCGGTGGTCAGCCAATGTGTTTTGGCGATCGGTGCTAGTCTTTCCACCTAGATCTTCTTGCTTTGAGCGCAGGCCGGGGTGTTCACCCATAAATCGACTCTTTTTTGCCCCCCCCGCCTTTTTTTATAAGGTTTTTTGGTCTAGGGACTGACCCCCCCTTTATAAATAGATCTGGCATGTTTCTCTTAAAAAAAAAAAACTTATATATATATATATATAAAACCTCTACATTGTCATACCACCATTTCAGCTTCAAATCACTGTGCATGTGGCCACACGAGGTTGATCAAATTGGAGGTAGCTGTTGAACTTAGAGGACCGAAAACCGCCCCTCCTTTTGTTATCCATAGTTTCATTCTGGTCAGATGGGACTTTTGAGTGGACTCTTTACGTCGTACGATGGAGCATGTAGAGAGTGAGGGGTCTCATCCTCTCTTGCTCAGTATAGAATTCAGCCGTTGCTTTAAGAGGGGGGCCACATGCACCATGGAACGAAGGAAACTTTAGATGTTTCAACGGGCAATTCTTGGCTGCCAAAATTTGATGTGCACTGGTTTAATCGGAGGTACCAAATTTGCACGAGCTGCCTTGTACTCCACCTAGTTGTGGAATGGGGTATGGAGGCTCAATCGTGGTGCCAAAAAGCCCCCTCCATTTACCAACCATACTGTTGATGGGACGATCGGGTGGACTCCAAAGCTGCCCATGATGAAATTTGAATATGTATCGTCCTCCCTTGGCGTTTTTGCTTGTGTGAGAGCTGCTCCTCAACCAGTGAAGGCCAGAAGGTGTTCTCATGCACAACTCGGCGAGTAGCTACAGGAGTTGTCACGTATGTGGACAGAATCCCATAGATTGGATTTCAGAGGATTTTGGATGGGGCAACCGATTTTCGATCTTTGCAGGGTGGCATGCGAGTGCCCCCTAATCCATCTTTGTTTTCTCCTTGTACGATTAGAGCGACCCATCTTTGCTCCGTGTACAACTACTCCGAGAGCATATGGACAAGCAAGGCCTCCAACGATCGGAGATATGTGCGTTTGAAGGTGGCACCTCTAAGGGTTAGTGCACACGAACAAGAGAGTGTGCCAGTGGTTCCATAGCGCCGTGCTCTAGAGTGTAAGGTGATAGGGTCATCATTGCAGCTGCTAGTGAAAAACATACAGTTGTGCCCACTGCCGTGCACAGCCTTTAAATACTGTAAAATATGAGAATGGAGTCCTTGCTGACACTTTGCTGACACTTTTATTTACCCCTTACCCGAGTCTTTAAGCAGACGTACACACTGCATGTTGAGTCAAGTGGCGTAAGGCATCATGCACACAGTGTTAGTCGTTGGCTTGCGCCTCAGATCATAGGCCTGGGAAATTGCTTCTTCTGTCTTCGGCTGGCCAGGCGAGGCGACCGTTTCGTCGTAAGAAGAAAACTCGAGCCTGAACTCTGGAGTGTGCGACTGGGATCACGAGATTGTCACGGATCAATGTTCCTCCTTCCCCCTGAGTGAGAGAGAGAGAGAGAGAGCGAGAGAGAGAGCGTGAGCATGATTGCCAAGTTGGTACAATGAGGGGGCGCGGGAGAGAGAGAGCGCGCGCGCGCGCGCGCGGAGTATCTCGAGGATCCTAGGGAATGCAATGCGGGGAGAGAAAGCGCGCGCGGAGTTACTCGAGGATGCTCGAAGGGAACTCTCGAGTCTCTATAATGCAATGCGCTGAGGGGTCGCTCAGCTGGGCATGAATAATGATCAGAATCGGTGCAGATCCAGGTAGGAAGTTGGGAGGATGTACTCTGCAGACTGTGATCAGAGGTGCGGAAATACCAGAGAGCGTTTGTGAACAAGCGAGAGCGTGAGAGAGAGAGAGAGAGAGAGGGGAGCACATTGCTCAGGAGTCGGGGGCGAGTCCCATCTTTCACCATCATGCCTCCTCGTCAGGGGCTCACTTAGTACTCCACCCCATTCTACGCGCACTACCTTGATTTTCGCTCCATCTCCCTCTTCAATGAGTTTCCCTGATTTCTTCGATGCTAGTTTGAACTTTGGAAGCCATCCTGCTCAGTTCAGTACCTCCAGAGCTGCTTCCATGTTAGATACTGCTATTCTTTGATTGCAAGCAGGTTGGTCCAAGAGGAAATCCGATACGAAGCCCAGGCCGCTCGGAAGAACACGACAAAGCATGCCTGTCGCGAGGGAGATGGCCATCCGAATCCGAGACATCCTCACTCTCGTGAAGAGCCATCCCTTCGCATCTTGCTTCCTCCTCCTGTTTTTCACGCCTCCCCTCTTCCCTGTCGTGGTGTTCTTCTCACCTCTTATCGTTTCGACCGCCCTGTGCGTGCTTGCCCTTGTTAGCATCGGTGCACACTTTGGTGTATCTGGTGGCGAAGTGGAGAAAGACTCTAAAGGCGGAAGAGGAGAAGCGAGTGCAAGCTACGAAACCGCGTCCAGCGAAGTCACAGTGTCTAAAGCAGAGGTAACGCTGTTGGAATGGATAAGGGGATACGATGGGTCAATGCACGTCTTTGTGGAGAAGCACGTAAGCGAGGACCTTGAGCAATCCGAACGGTTTTCCGTGGAAGAGGCAGACAACGCCATCAACGGATTGACGAACGATGAGTCAAGAGAAAGAGAGAGCAAGGCGGTTGATACTCGCTGCATTTCGACTTCAGATCAAACTGACCACAGGGAAGTTGAACAGAATGTGGGCGAACAAGAAGAAGAAAAGGGCAGCAGCCTGCGTTTTACATTTTTTCAGAAAGAAGGTCTGGTCATGCACCCAGCAGGACATGAGGATGCTGCAGTTGAAATCGCAAATACTAATGAGAACAAGTTCGCTTGACAGCCGATGCCTTGTCGATATCATCCGAAGAATGTTGAAGGTGCCGAAGCAGACACGTGAAAGAAGAAAACGAACAGTTCATCCAGTGAACGAAAACATGGGGGAAGCTTGAGGAAGGAGAACACCACAAATTTTGGAGGGTTCAGCCACAAAGGCCAAGTTTTGTTGAAGCTAGGCAAATTTTGTCTTACCCTTGTATAGCTTGCCATCTACCCTTTGTGCAAAACTAAACTTTTAGTACCCTCGCCCTCAGGTTTGTATGTATAGAACATATAACCTGTATTTCTGTATATTTAGGCTAGTTTCAGCGTGCTCTTTTATCTCCAACATTATTTGAATCATTTGAAACACTTCTGCATCGAATCCGGTCGGAACATCTGTCTGCAGAATTCATAATTTTACAGAGTAGCGTCTCTTTAGTCGCATGCCTGCTATGTTTAAATCGAAACACCTCTGTTGCCTATGAATAGTGAGAGTGATGTAAAGTCAGTTAGAATAAGTAGAATCCCCTCATCTCACTTAATGGTATCCAGCAAGATTCCGTTTTGTAGAATGGGAGATGCTAAGTCGTACTCGTGAAAGCTTACCAGTGTTCAGATAGAACCTATCACTTTCTGAACTTGCAGGATTTCTTAGAAGTTTTGTGGAACTTCAGGAATTTTGTAAAACTGTAAAATTTTGCAAGGTTTGAATATCGCAAAAAATGTGAATTTCAAGTATATTTGAAAATTTGAAGAGGCATAGTGTGAACAAACACTGGGAGTTTACCGAATACAAGCGTACAGATCTGCTTGCTACGGTATATGGGTACCCTGGACGCTAAGGGCAAAATGTTCATGTTTTTTATCGCATTTTTGAAAGTCAAGGGGCATGGCTTCTAGCATGAGTTTGATTACATCGTTAGAGGTGTCCATCCTACTTTAGCTTGTTCACTAGTGGGGCTTCTTGGAAGATGGGTATACTCTCTTATTTTCGAGGTTCTTAATGGGGGTATCACTCTCCTATTTTTGAGCTTCTTAATGGCCGGCAAGGGCCGCCCCCTCTCTCTCTCTCTCTCTCTCTCTCTCTCTCTCTCTTGTGCTCGTGCACACAACTTGTTCATTGGTGGGGCTTCTTGATAGATGGGTATACTCTTATTTTCGAGGTTCTTAATGGGGGTATCGATCCTATTTTTGAGCTTCTTAATGGCTGGTAAGGCCCCCCCTCTCTATCTATCTCTCGCACGCTCGTGCGCACACATATGCCATTAGTTGCTGTTGGCAAAGCAATAATTGCCAACAGCTACAAGTACCAACAACCTTGTGCATCCGCAGCATCCATAAAGGTCCGAGGTTGGTGGAGGCTAAATCTCCACCGTCTCATCTGGCCACTTTCATAGAAGGAAAGTGCCCATTAAGAGGAGATGATGGTGCAATTCGTTAGTCCTCGGTGGCAATGCGGCCGTTGACATGGTGGTGCAATTGGTTGATTTTCGAACAGATGTGATGACATGGCAACGTGGTGATGATCAAAGCTGCAATTCAGGCCCCTCCCTCTTGCCTTCCATACGTAGGAATGAATTGGGGTCACTTGTTCGGTGGAATAGTGCTTCCTCAGCCCATTCCCCTATATGTTGTGGTTGCCAGCGAGCTGAGTAACAATTGTCAACGCCATGTTATTTGGAGTGGCATCTCCAGCTTGTGCCTTTAAGGTCATAATTAAGCTATCGCATTTGAAGTAAGCAGAAGCTAGTCATATTGCACACCCCACAAAAGTCCTATGTGGAGAAGATCTGACAAGGGTCTCGGTCAACTTTATAGCGTATTTTCATACTTGAGCAAGACAATGACTTGAAGAAAGTTAGCGACGGTGGCGACGGTAGATTTTGCAGCGTTTTATTTCGTAGCTGTAGTCTTGGCTATGTGTGCACCTTTCCTTGCATCCAAGGGTTCGATTCACCGAGTCTTTCAGTGAACCACTGTTGGAAGCTGTCATACAGATGTCGATTTGTTTCTGACTGTAGTGGTTTCCAGACGCAAATCGTTTGGCCGTCTACTGAGCATCTTCTGAAGATCGTCGGTCCTTCTCTCCCCTATGATGAAGTTGTTTCACCCTTCACGTCCCTCGAAGTTTTGGCCATGAGGTCGCAAGCGCCAGTAGAATTTTTGGTTGCACAACTCCAGGTATTTTCCCTGCCAGGCGATAACTTGCGAATAGTTACTTGCTTTAATGCACTTGCGATTCCATTTTCGTCTGTCTACTGCATGCAATATATTTCAATGTATCCGTGCAGCGTTATTTGAACTGGGTACACTCTGTTGCCTTTGGGGTTGAGTAGACTAATTGAAAAAATGTATTTCTCCTACTTCCCTAGACAAGAGTTGACAACAGTAGCAGTTGTAGGGTTGTACGTGATGGTTTTTTTTAATTAGGCTCAAAATCTAAAAACGATTTTTAGATTTGGGTTTCCCAATAAGGGATTTGAAACATTGATACTTTGGAGTTTAGTAGGCAATGACCAATGTTTTCTTTGCAATATAATTTGCTTAGGATTGTCATTTTTAAGCACTATGTGTGCCTTGTGTATGTATTTCTTTGAAGACTTTGTAAGACATTGACATCTTGCTTTGTAAACTTGGGTGAAGGTGGTGCTGCAGCTTTGGCTTGCTCCTATATGGACAAGAGTGCATCCCCACCCGCCCGAAGGTCAAGTCCTTCCATTTACGCTTCCCCAAGCAAGCCATTGAAGGAAAATTTGCTAAAAAATTCTCCCACCAAGAAGACCCCTCGGAGATCCTTGAAAGGTTCTTTTCAAGAGGTTGCAAAAGAGGCGTATGCCCAAGCACAAGTTTGGAATTTTATTCTTTGCTTTTCATGTCCAAATTTTAATTGATTACTTTTGTTGTGTTTGCTATCAATGAGGAAACTTATATGCGAGAACCCGGACTATGTTAGTTTTAGATGCACAATCACATCTTATGAACATTCTTCTAGATTAAAACATGAGAGACATTTGGAGGACAACAAACCTATACCTAAAATTGAAGTCAATGATGTTATTAACATTGAATCAGATTAAGTTAAAAATTGGCTTTGATGTTGTATTTTGTTTTTTATGATAAGATGTGGATGTTACTATGAGGTTTAGTTTCATACAATTTGGTTTGTTTCAAAAGAAACTGAAATAAGTATTTTCGTTTATAATTATAAACAATGTTGTTTTATTTAGTACTTTGAATAGTTTTCCTCCAACAATGATAGTTTCATTTTAATGTAATTTGTTCTACATTGAAAGAAATGAATAAAGAACATCCACTATAACTTATTTTCACGAATAAACCTTTGCTTTTAGTTGAGATGCTTATTTTCTCTCATATTTGTATTCACAGCTAGCAAACAACTTATGTTTAAAGAAGAGAATGATGAAGTGAATTCCTACGAAGGATGTGAAGATGTTAACAAACTCATGCCCTCTCCACACAATGCAACCATTGCAAAAGCAATGATTCCATCAAAAGAAAATTTTGTAGGAGGGGAGAATGCATTGGTCTCATTAAGTATTACTCAATTGTTTGATTGTGCACCTCATAGATTTGTTTTTGAGGGAAATTTACTTCATAGATTTGTTTTTGAGAGAAATTTACTTTGTTAGTATGGTACATACAAATTCATAAACCCAAAGTACCCTACCTTCTTGAAGGGAGACCTCAATGATAAGTTTTATTCTCACACAGTAACATGCTGATACCCATCTACTTACAGTCACCAATTTGTCAATTTTATGAAAATTGGGGAGTTTTATAGAATAGAGGGTGCGAACATTGTGCTAAGGGGCGTAACTGAAGGTGGAATTCAAAGTTTTCCTTGCTTCTTGATGCTACTACATGCATCATTAAAGGGGATTCCTTCGATGGCAACCTTCGTTTACTACCAGATCATTCACTATGCACATATGTTCTATTGAGATGGTCAACTTCAACAAATGGAATGTTTCTGATGTCATGGGGACAATTGGCATTGTCATAATTAAAATGGTAAGTGACGAGGGCATAGGTGACCAAATCATTGTTGCTAGACCACGAGATGAAGATAGAGTTGCAGTAACTTAGGTTCACCATAGCTTTCCCTTGCAAATTTCACAATTTTATTTCATTTATTTAAGACGACTTTTGTTGATAATTTATGCACGTTGTAGTTATAGATCATTTCTTTGTGAATGAGAGAAAACCCACTCTCACCTAACTTATACAAGAGTGTTAAAGCACATGGACCGAGCTCTCCTATGGACCCTAATCTACTCTAATGACAACACTAATCTAAGGTGGATGAATTCTAAGAGTGATCATGATCTATAACTCAAGTCAATTAGGTTCTAAGATAGATTAGCTTGGACTCATAAAGAGAATCTTGAGATAGTGCAAAGTGCTTGATTGATATTACTTCAAATGAACCTCCCTTTTTATAGGAGTGGGTAATTACATCCATATGCATTCTCACATGTGGGATATCTCCTCCATGCCATGTGGCAGCTTGCCGTGTACTCATACCTTTGCTCTACATGTGCTCATGGCAAAATAACTCTCAACACCTCCCCTTGGTGCCATGATCCTTTGGCCACTACAAGGTGGTCAGATGTGAGTTACAAGATCAAATCCTCCTTGGGTGCTTACATGGCTACTCTCAGGTGGTCAGGTTTGATTAAAAGAGTATAGGTTCGATTAAAAGAGTATAGGCTATATTCAATGGCAAGAGTGAAGAACACTACTAGACCCATTGGACGCCGCCTCCACCCTTCCTCTTATAGCTCCACCACCTCCATGGCATCTGTGCACACGAACCTATTCGGGTCCGATGGTGCCTCTCTCGACTCTCGTGAGCCCTCCCCCAACTCTTGTGAGCCCTCCCCCAAGTCCCGTGAGCCCACTCCCTAACCCCAAGAGCATGAGCCTTCCCCTCAGCCTTCTCCCTAGCCTTCCTCTCAGCCTTCCCCTCAGCCTCAGCCTTTGACCCTCAGCCTTCCCCTCAGCCTCAGCTTGACCCTTAGCCTCAACCTCAGCTTGACCCTCAACCTTCCCCTCAGCCTTACCCTCAACCTTCCCCTCAGCCTTCCCCTTAGCCTTCCCCTCGGCCTTCCCCTCCCTATGAGAGCCCTCCCCTGATTGAACAAAATGTGTTCGATAACCTCCCAGACATAGAGAGGCTTCCTGAGGGCCAACAAACTGCCAGGAAAGCACCATCTTCCCTCTCCCGATGATATAGCCCATCGTAGAGATGATCCCTGTGCCCATGAAGAGGGTAAAGAAGACACCGAGGAAATCCCATCCCAAAGAAGGACAAAGCTCAAGATGTCCGCGAGAGGAGGATTCAGAGGAGGATCAACGCAGACAAGAGCAGTAAAAGAAATTTAAGGTAGACAGGAGGCCATGGGATCACCAGGTGCAGAGTTACTGACAGCTGTACGGAAGGTATCCCATGAGGATGGCAATGAACATAAGAGAAATATTGCCTTAGTCTCCGAATCAAAATTCATCTTTTGAGCCTGAAGCTAGCTGAAAATAATATTGAATTCATTCAAGTGAGAAGCAATGGAGACCCCTTCCTTCATCTGCAGCTCAAACAACCTCTTCATGAGGTAAACTTTATTAGAGGCAGTTTCCTTCTCATAAGTGGCACACAGTTTCTTCCACAAATCTTCAGTAGTCTTCTCATTTACTACTATGAAATAAACTGACTCTGCAAGATGAGGTCTAATAGTAGACTTTGTTAATGCATCCAACTCATTCCAATCATCCTCAGACATATTTGCAGGCTTAGCTTCAATCCCTGCCAAGGGTTTAATCTGCTTCTTTTGAATAAGCACATCCCTTATTTGTTCTTTCCACAAAGAAAAGTTTGTCCCATCAAACTTTTTAATGTTGAAAAACTCCTTTTCAGACATGGAAGAGGATGCCATGATGCAAATAAAGCAAAATCCCAAATGCTAGTGCCTCAAGAGAGAATCACACCAAATACCAGGTGCACCCAAATGTGTATGCCACAATAGACTGAAATATCACAAAAAACTCAAAGCTCAAAGCATCAAAAGATGCATCCGACTCATGTGCATATACTATGCATCCATATGAGCAAATCTGGCCCAAAAGAAAATGCCAATAAGTGCCAAATGACTCAAGCATAAACACTGTCCACTGGCATATGCATTAATAATATCTCATCCAAGAGAGCATAGCACTATCAGTGCATCACCTACAATGTGTCAAAGCTGTCCCTCAGCATAAAATAGCATCCATGTGCAAAGCGTCCATAAAAAAATAGCATCCCACAAGGCAATTTGGGCCTATCAGCACATCCAACAAGGACCGCAATGCATCCAAATGGCCTATAAATCATCCACTGCAACCCAATGCATACCACGAATGAGCGCACACTGCTCAAACTGCAACCAGAGCGATTTGCATAAGGTATGCTCAAGAAATCATAGTCCCACGGTAATGAGCGCTACTGAAAATAGAACCTGAGATGCCTCAAAACATGGGCGCCATTGCATAATCGGAATCAGCAAGAAAATCTGCAAATATCTCTCTTCTGCCAGAACTCCAAAATCCCAACCGATGAGTGAGAAATGGGAGTCAACACTTATCCACTGCCATGTGGCATAAATCTAAGGTTTCAAAACCTTAGAATGAAAAATGCATAACAGAGAGACGAAATCGAATACACAGAGATCTATAACTCTGAAAATCCTCCACCAAATCACGCAAGAACTGATAGGTAGGGGTTTTTGGGCGTCCGGAACGCAATGGGATAGACGGTTTTGGAAACCGTGGTCTCAATCACTAGGTCCAACACACGGACTGAAAAACGTTTTTGGAAACAGAGCTATCTGTAAACTCAACCGGAGTGCGAATGGTGAGTATCATAGAAGTTTTAGGACCTCTTGAGTCCACCGGAATTGACAGATCTGCAAATGGTTGCTCCAAACTTGAGTTCCAACACCCGGGCAAAAACGCAGGAACTGACACAGTGAGTCAGAAATCCAATGAAATGATCCCGGATTTAAGAATGAAGGTGTTTCCAAGCTCCTGAAGTGAAGTGGACACCAAAAGCAAGCAATAGTTGCCTCTATAAGTCAATATGGAGTCTCTGTCATCGAACAGAACAGGGAAAAGCTCAAAAAACGACTTTTTTTTAAAAAGCTCTTGACAAGCTCTCAAAACCACTTCTCAAAACCAAAGTGACTTTTCCAAATGTTCCTCCAAGGTCTCTGCACACTCGGATGCAAGTAAAGTCGCCCACAAAGCTTCCCACAGAGCTTCTCCTTCCTCCCACAGAGCTGCTGAGCTTCAAGCATTCACGCACGCTCAGCTAGATCACTCGGGCTCTGATACCAGTTGAGAGTGCTCTCAATGGAAGTAAGAACGGAAGAAGGAGAGAGAGAGAGAGAGGGAGACAGAGAGCCACACAAGTTTTGGTGGGTGCAGAACCACCCTAATCTTCTTTTTCATTCATTTATATATGTGTTTGAGTATTGTACATAACTGGGGTAAAGGCACAGTGACCTTTAACCCCCACAGAAATTATTAAATTAACACAATTAAAATGATGGAGAAAATATATCATCAATGACTTAAACAAAATACAATGGAATTCACGACGAGCAATGATAACTTAAAACAAATAATAAAGACATGTAGTCATGTATCCATTTAAATATCCATTTAAATATATGTTTATATATACAAAAGGTCTCACACGCTATCTTTCTTCTTGGCTAGTTTGAGTACATTGAGAATAGGAGTCTTTGAATCCCCTAGTGGATTCCTAGATATAAATCTAGCCGCAACAGCACTAACCTCCTCCTCTCCTACTGCCAAAGACATAGCCGTTGCCGTCAATGCCCTGCCATGAATGTTTGATCCAAAGGCATGGATAGCAGCTAGGTGGTGTACCAAAATGACTTTGTCAGCATTCCGAGTAATGTTGGAGTATCCGATAGTGCGCGACAATGCCTTGCACTTCAGCAGCTCCGAAGGACCTCGAGGAGAAAATTTGCTGTGAAAGACCACGATATGCTCAGTGACTTTGCCAAGGTAATGGGCCAAAGAATGATCTCGCCCAAATGTGCTGTAAACATTACCCCATCGAGATGAGAATTTGTCAAGCTCAAATGCATCCTGCAACAATTCAACAAACATTAGAAGACCGACAATACAAATTATACTGAAAGAACTTCAAAATAAAAAATATTGTTCGAACTTACCACTACAGCGTCGTCGGCTTCTATCCCTTCCTCATTTGCAATGTTGATGGAACTAGGTGCTGTGTGATGTTCCATTTGGGAGGTGGACAATTTCTCCTAACCTGTGTTGGAGGTGGAAGCTTCTACATGAGAGGGTTGTGCATCGTATATAGACATGTCTGCATCCCTCATTGAAACCAACGTTGTCAAGAGAAAGTCTTCCATTGTCTAGTCTTCGGTACCTAAAACCTTGGGATCTTTGACACGTGTCAACATCGAACCTCGATAGGACTCCGAGTGCCTCATCCTCTCATAGTCCAAAAAGAATCTCTATGTCATGGAGGAATACGTACTCTTCTCCATCGATGATGAGCAGGGGCAAGGACCATAATTCTGAGTCTGGGTCAGCGGTCTCCGATGTAGATTCTTGCTCTACTGGGGGCTCTTGAAGTAGGCTCAATGCTTGAGCTGCTTCCATCTCCTCTGTTGGATCATCAAGACTCTCTTCCATGTAGATGTCCGAGTCTAGTCTAGGGACGACCAAATCAGCAATTCTACTAGAGGGGGTGCTAGACGATGAGGCTTCTTCCTCTAAATTTCCTTCTTGGAGAAGGAAGATGAATGTCATCTCCCATGAAAGGAATTTGGTGCCTATATTTCCTGTGATCCCTGCATCTAGGATGTCTTGAACTTCGACTGTCCTAAACCCTTTGTCTATAAGGTTGTCACAAAAGTGGGCCAAGCGCTTTACAAACTTGGGTTCCTCTATGAACAGATACTTTATGTAATCTATGGGAACCCATCTCTTTGAAGAGTGGTCAAGTGTATAGGCAAAATTTGAGAAATTATCTTGCATGTAAAGGATGAGATCTGATAAGTCATCTTGGCTCACATTTATGTGCCTAGGACATCTAAAGTCCTATCAAACACTAAAAATAGCTCTTCCTCACGATCTGCAAATGCAGTTCATGAGATGAAGTCATGGAATGCAGTTCTAGTAAGAATGTGACATGAAAAGGGCTCTTACCCCTTAATATATATCAAAACCCTAAAATTAAAATTAATAATAAAATCCCCAAATTTTTTGAAAAACATTTACCATGAACTAAAAGGAGAAAACATTAAAAGAAATAACATTTTAATTTAATTGTCCATCATCTTTTGAAGCAATAACTAGGATTTGACAGACAAAAAATTAAATGTTGCACTAGTCAAACACATTGTTAGCAATCTTCAAAGTTGCAGGAGGAATGAAATCGGCACTATGCATGCACTTCTCCACACGGCGGCTGATCTTACCACCATTTAAGGTAAAGTATAAGGACTCTGACATGCCATCCTCCATGCCAATAGGTGTTCTCGTACATCCCTTAAAGTCCATTGCGATGTGACATTCACATTCTTGACATCTCCCTCTTTAACATCAATAGACAAACTTACCCCCATATTGTCTTCATCATTAGAGTCTAGGGGAAGCCACCGGCCATTTGTTTTCTTCTAGCGCCTCTATTGAAAAGCTAAAAACAACATTTGGCGTGACAAATGGTATCTAATAACCACAATGTCTTTACATTTGTGACATTGAAACACATCACCCTTTTGGTCACCTGACCTGGGTCCCCAATTCATCCCAAGTAAATCTTCAAGAGCATTTTCATCTACACGCTTGTAGGATCACATAGTTTTTGTTTCATGCATATGTATATTCTAAAATAAAGAAGATAAAATGTGCAGAGGCATAAACCAAGATAACCTTGCCCATTTGGATCCAAATGTAAACTTTATGGCCATGCCCACATCCTTTACAATCTTGTCCTTGTACGATTGCAATGTCCTCGAGTCCACATTGCTGCTGCAATCCATGTCTTGAAGTTGTGATGGTGCAATGGTTTGCAGACGGCCATAGCTTGGGATGTCATTGGAGTGATGTATGTTGCATTATACCAATACACATTCGTCATTTGCAAGGAGGACAACTTCTCCCTGATGGAGAGGAGGTCTTATCAGAGAGTAACAAAGAAAGGGAGAACACTGAAAATTGTGGGTGCTAACTCACCCAAATCAAGGTAAGCTCTTATTATGTATGTATGTTACAAATGGGTATATACTAGGCCATTGGCCTTTACCCCAACAACCTCCCACTTAAAGGCCAATGCACCTTTAAGGGAGAAGATGGGCATCCTAATGTCATCCGATGCCCATCAATACTCTGCAATGTGCAAACCGCTCTGAGGAAAGACTCTTTGTAAGAAGATCTGCAGGGTTCTCATCTGTGTGAACCTTGACAAGCTGGATGCACTTGTCCTCAATCACCTCTCTGCTGATGAAGTGATACTTCACATCATTATGCTTTGTCTTCGCATGGAAGATAGGATTCTATGCCAACTGGATGGCACTAAGACTATCACAGTGCAAAACTCGAACCTCTCCTACAATGCTCAAGTCTCCCACTAGATGAGTAAGCCATATAGCTTCCTTGCATGCCTCACTGGCTGCAACATAATCTGCCTCAGTGGTAGACAAACCGTACATGGCTGCAAACGAGAGACCCATGAAATTGCACCTCTAGTGAATGAGAAAACATATCCTGTAGTAGACCTCCTAGTGTCTACATTCCATGCAAAATCAGCATCTACATATCCAACAACAGATGTGTCCTTCCTCCCAAAGAAAATGCACATGTTCTTTGTACCATTCAAGTATCTCATGATATCTTTCACTGCCTCTTAATGCTTCTTGCCAGGATTTGCCATATACCTGCTAACATCTCCCACTGCAAAAGCAATATTTGGATGTGTAGCAACCATGGATACATCAAGCTTGCTACTGTGGATGCATAAGGTATCTCTGCCATTTCAACCCGCTCCAACTTAGGGCTGTCCGCTTGGCTGAGTTTCACATATGGAGGCAATGGAGTACTTATGGACTTCCCCCCTCTCCATATTGAAACGCTCAAGTACCTTGCTAATGTACTCTTTCTGTGACAAATGAAGGAGTTTCTTGTTCCTATCCTGAACAATCCTCATGCCAAGTATGTGACTGGCATCACCCAAATCCTTCATGTCAAAGGTCTCATGCAACCTTTTCTTCAAGGCATCCACATCCAAAGTAGATTTCCTAGCAATAAGCATGTCATCAACATATAAAATCAAAATAAGCATCTGATTCCTTCTTTGTGTAGAGGCAATGATCTATCTCACTCCGTGTGTATCCTTGGGATCGCATAAATGCATCAAAATTATGGTACCAATCCTAGGAGCCTACTTCAGCCCATAAAGACTTTTTTGAAGCTTGCATACCATCCGTTCTTTGCCCTGCACAACAAACCCCTCTGGCTGCTGCATATAGATGTTCTCATGAAGATCTCCATGTAGGAAAGCTGTTTTTACATCCATTTGGACAAGCTCCATGTCTTCTCTGGCAACCAATGCAAGGACTATACGAAGGGTAGTCATCTTCACCATTGGGGAAAATATCTCATCAAAGTTAATACCCTTCTCCTACTTAAAACCATTGGCTACCAACCTTGCCTTATACTTAGGCAATGCATCTGCTGGAGACATCTTCAGCTTGTAAACTCATTTGCATGGCAATGCATGCTTTCCTTTGGGCAAATAAACCAAATCCCAAGTAGCATTCTTTATCAAAGAATCCATCTCTGACTGCATAGCCTTCTCCCACTTATGCTTGTCATTTCTAGACATAGCATCCTCAAAGCATGAAGGCTCACCATAATCTATCAACATGACATAATCTAGAGATGGAGCATATCTCTATGGAGGTCATGAGACTCTAGTCTAGAGATGGAGCATATCTCTGTGGAGATCGTGAGACTCTAGTGGAACATCTCAACACTTGCTCACCATGAGCATCTTGATGTCCCAACTGATTTTCCTGCATAACCTGAGGTTGTCCACCTAGATGTGGCTCTCCCACCTCATGATCTATGGGCTGTTCATGCCTTGCATCATGTGGAACAGGTTGTGCATGCCTCTCATATGGTGGTTGTCCATCCTCTTGAAACACCACTCTGCGTATCTCAATAGTCTTTGCTGGCTTCTTGTGCATCTTGTCCTCATTAAAGATAATATCATGGCTGCGTACTATCTTCCTGGCCTCTGGATCCCACAATTGATATCCCATCTCGCCTGAATCACCACATCCAAGAAAAATGCACTTCCTTGACTTTGGATTAAGCTTGCTGCATTTTTCCTTAGGGATATGAACATAAGCTTCATAGCCAAATACAAGCAGATGCCCATAAAATGGTGGCTTGCCTGACCAAACCTCTTCTGGCACTTTCCCATCTAGTGCCTTGCTAGGCGATCTATTGATAAGATGTACTACTATCTTGATAGACTCAACCCAAAAGCCATGAAGTAGACCGGCATTAGAAAGCATGCTTATATTCCTTTCTTGAATAGTTCTATTCATCTTCTCAGCAACCCGATTCTGAGAAGGATTCTCAGGAGTAGTCAACTCTCGCTTGATGCCACGTAGCTCACAAAAATTCTTAAATGCATGAGAGGTATACTCTCCTCCATTATCAGTGCGCAAGCATTTGAGCTTCTTGCCCGATTGATTTTCAACAAATGCTAAGAACTTTTGAAATGCATCAAAGACATCACTCTTCTTCTGAAGAGGATAGACCCACACTTTCCATGTAGCATCATCGATGAAAGTAGCAAAGTAAGAAGCACCACCCAATGAGACAGTAGGCATAAGTCCACACACATCACTATGAACCAACTCCAATGGTTCAAGCCTCTTCTTGCCCAAAGATTTTTTATGTGAAGACTGTGTTTGCTTCCCATACATGCAATGCTCACACATGCTAAAATGTGAAAAGTTAAACACGGGAACATACAACAAACTAGAAAGTATCTTCATTCCTGTCATGCTCATGTGTCCCAACCGACAATGCCACAAAGAGACAGATGGTTGCTTGGTCACATTAATTACATTATCTCTTATGCCTGACACATGCATTGAGTACAACGTTCCATGCTTAGAACCTCTAGCAATCACAAGTGACCCTTTGCTAATTTTCCATGTATTGTTGCCAAAAAACACATGATAGCCATCATCATCAAGCTGTCCCGTACTTATCAAGCTCTTTTTCAGATTTGGAACATGCCTAATATTCTTGAGTACAAATGTAGAACCATTAGGAAGAGACAAGTGGATATCTCCCACTCCAACAATGTCACATGGATAATCATTTCCAAGTCTCACGATTCCTTTCCTTCTTGCATCATAAATGGTAAACCACTCCCTATGTGGAGTGACATGGAAAGAAGCTCCTGAGTCTAGTATCCAATTCTGTGACAATGCATCATCACTAGTGACAAGAAAAGCATGCTCAAACATAGAGGCATAAAGAATGTCACCCTCATCACTATTGTTACTTATGGCATTCACTTCCTCTATATTGGCCGTGGATTTCTCTTCCTTCTTAGGCTACACATTAGCTTTGCCTTTGCCTTTATCGTTCTTCCATTTGTAGTAATCCTTTTTGAAATGGCCTTTCTTCCCACAATAGAAGCATTCCAAATCCTTTTTGGCATGGGATTTTCCTCTAGATTTGCTTCTAGACTTGCTTGTATTTCTATCATGGTATTTCCCCTTGGAATATGACCTCCCTCTCACATTGAGAGCACTTGAACTTTTAGTTCCAACATTGTTCTTTCTATTTACCTCCTTAGTGAGAAGGCTACTCTCAACATCGCTACTTGTCATGCCTCTTGCATAGGCTGAATTGCTTATAGTAGTCCTAAAAGTGTCCCAACTTTCAAGAAGAGTGACCAATAAGAACATTGCCTTAACTGAGTCATCAAAGGCAATTTTCTGAGTTGAAAGTTGACTGAAAATTGTGTTAAACTCATTTAAATGGCTAGACATTGAAGTCCCTTCTTCCATGCAAAGATCTATGAGTTTCTTCAACTAATACACTTGACAAGCGGCACTCTGCTTCTCATAAAGGTCATGCAACTTTGTCCACACACCATAGGCACCACCTGTAATATCTTTCACATTGAAATACACTGATTTTGAAAGCGTGAGGATGATCATGGAGCATGCAAGCTCATCTAATTCCTTCCACTCTTCATTATCTTCCCAATCCTCTGGCTTTATGCCTTTGCATTTTATAGGCTTTACTTGCTTCTTCTACACCAGAACATTGTAGATTTGCTCCTTCCAATAGGAGAAGTTTGTGCCATTCCAACTTCTCAATGTTAAACCATGTATTCTCCGATGCCGAAGCCATCACAATGGATGACAGAACAACCAGGATACACTGCACCAATGTACCAAACTCAAGCCCAAAAAATATCAACTCTAATGACAACAGACACACTGTCATTGTCACAAATACATGTTCTGTTGTAAGTGACCTTAGGGCATCCCAAAACTAGCCAATAGCTTTTGCACGGTAGCTTCGATGCAAAAAAGTGTAAACAAAAGAAATGTAGCTTGTAAAAAACTCTGCAACTTCTCAGTTTATTATATCTGCTATTGGAAGCCACCACTTGTAAAGTTTTACTGCTGTAATAACAGTTTGCAACAGTTTTGGCCTGTTTATCTTCCCAACTGTAACTCGGTTCCTTTGCTGTAAACACCAAAGTTGTAGACAACCAATAGATCTACAAACTTCTAGTTTACTACAAGTCCAAATTCATTATGGAGTTTTTGATATTCACTGCTAAAAACAAGCCCTTGCTCGCTTTTTCTAGCTATTGTCATAAACTGTCAAAACTGCAAATCATGGGCATACCGGGCATCATAACTTTTTCTCTAAATCTCAAATTGAAATGCTTTCAAAAACAAGGTTGTAGATTGTCTAGAAAACTAAAACTTCTTAGTTCAACTCAGAAGACAATTCCTCATGGATTCTCTGATATTCACTTCTGAAAATAGCCACCTGCTCACTTTTTACTACTGTCACAAGATTGCAAACTGCCAATCACCAACTTTTCCTAAAGCATTCAAGGCATAAACTCCAATGAAATAGCCCAACAATTCGGAAAATTGTTGTTCGAAAAATTCCCTTAGTGGGAAGAGTTTTGCACTCACAAAAAAAATCCCTTCCTAGGATAGAAGACAGCTTCAGAAAAACACTGCTCACTTATGCTCACTTTCTCAGCTAAACAAAGGCTCAAAATGCATCAATTGTAAGCAATCACTTTCACCAACCTTTGGCTTGATATGCATCAACTTGAAGGCATAAACCCAACTGAAATCTGAATGTACTAGCCACCTTTGATCACAACTAGAGTCCGCCACAGGCAAAAGACGTTTTTGCTTTCGGCCCCAAAAAAAGCAACTTCTAGTGGTTGGAATTGCAGAGCAGCAGGTCGATTTTGACCGTAGGTGGATAATATTCCTGCTCCCCTGCTCAAACAAGGCAATAGATTGATGGAATAGTCGAGGCAACTTGGAAACGATCCCAAAAACCATTGCAGAGAGTTATGCCTTCTATTCTTCCCATACCATAACACCGAGCCATCTCTTGATGAGGATACTACTATGTGGCATGATATGTACTGCAAATATAAACATATCATAGATCCAAACAAAGAAAATTTAAACAAGCTCATTCCCATGTTCCCAACAAATTCTTCATGTACTAGCAATGCCATAAAATCATCTACAAGCTAGATGTCACACAACAAAAAACATTGAAGTTTATGACATATGGATTCACATGCCAAATCCCCCAATAATAATCAATTCCACAACCAAAACTTGCTAACATATAAGGTTGTGTCCAACAATGACTATTACATTACCTTTAGAGCACTAAACAACGAACAATGTCTAATTGTAGAGGACATTATGCTCAATAAAAGAATCTCCTTGACAACGCCATTTTATCTTTTTCTCATAAGAAATGCTGGAAGAGGAAAAACTTTCACTCCGCACATGGAAACTGAAAATGTGGACTCCCCAAAAGTCCTTTTGTTGGCTTACAGTGGGAAAGCTGCTCTCATCCTTGGTAGCACAACAATTCATTCTGCATTGTACCTCCCACTTATGGCATCCTACTACATGAGCCTCTCAAGTGAAAAGCTACAAGAGCTATCCCAGCTCTACAAGGACCTTCAACTACTTGTCTTCGATGAAGTGTCTTTGATTGGCCATAGTACATTAGTTGCAGCAGAGCTAACATGCACTTACGAGAAATCAAGCACAACCACCTCCAACCATTTGGAGGTATTGATGTTCTATTGTGTGGAGACCTTTGTCAAGCTAGCCCAACAAAATATTCATAGCCCTTTTTGAGCCAATTAACATACACATCAATGCAAACATCTTTTTGGAAAGACAATGTCCTACTATATGAACTTAACACATCAATGCACCAAACAAACAAAGAATTCATAGATGTACTCAATAGAATATGAATAGGAAAGCACACATTGAGCAACATCTCTTACATTAATGACAGATATCTTAGACAACACAACAAAAACAAAACATTCCCCACTTGTTCTACACTAATGCTTTAAAAGACATTCACAACAAAGAGGTGTTCCAATTGCTCGAACATGATCCTCATATCCTTGAAGCAATAGACAAAAGACACAAGACGTGTAGCAAGACAATAACTATTCCCCCCTAGCCCAAGAAACACAACTGAATTGCAAGAGACACTTCATTTGAAGCCTGGAATGATTGTTTAGATTTGTTATGGGAATCTTGACATTTCCAATGGATTGGTCAATGGAGTTGATGGAATATTTAAACATTCAAACAAGACAAATGGAAATAGTATTGTGTGGATCTTATTCAACAACACAACCATAGGAAGGCAAGATCGCTTCAATAACTCCTCCATTTACATTCCAAAAACATGGACACCCATATATCCAATCACAAGAGAATTTCAAATAGGCCAAAACAACTTGAATTCAATATCTAGAAAACAATTTCCCATACAACCAATAGCTGCTAGAACAATCCATCTTTTAGGGACTACCTATGGATTGCCTAGCATTCGACCCCTCCCTCATCAAATCGCATGGCCTTACATACACAGCACTATCACGCACACTAAACCCTGAAAACCTCTACCTCATCAACCACTCGAAGGGAAATATATCAAAGTAGATAACAACATCTTAAAAGAAATAGAGCACCTCCAATTAGATAGACAATGGATTACCCAGCAACATAATTTCTCCACCTCAAAAAATAACAACAAAACATTGCAATCTCTAAACACACGCGCACTTAAGCCTCATTGGATAAAACATTGTCAATGACAAAAGCCTCATGAGTGCCACAATCCTCTACCTCCAGGAGTTGCATGACAACACATCAATAAATCTTTCCTTCCCTGGATTCACGTGCTTGTATAAGACACAAGGTGTAGGAATAGCTATGTGTTACAAACAAGACATTCACCTACTAAAAGATCATTTCATTAATAAAAAAGGTTCGGAATGCTATCTCACAATATTTCAAACAAGCACTTCTAAAACCATTGCCATCATTAATGTATACAACTCACCTCTAACAACCAACTACAACACTTCTTGCCTCACTACAAGAACAACTCCAAAACATAGACCATGGTATACCCACAACAATCGTAGGAGATTTCAACATTAACTTGAACAATTCAAACAACTCCAACAAAAAACCCCACAATTTCACGAGCCAAAGAAATTTTACACAATTGATTAACTATCCAACGGGCTATAAATGGATCAACCATTGACCACATTTGGACAAACCAAAAAAATGAATGCACTTTCGTAGGAACAAGCTTTATTTCTTGGTCTGAACACTTCTTCCTTTAAAAAACATAGACTCCACTAATGATTTGCACAGACAAATACCCCCTTCGTACATCTACACAATAAATCTTCCCAAAGGCAAGCGTAATGAATGTAATTCACCTTTCCCCCTGCCCAAGAATAGTACATTTTATTAATGCAAATAAAAAAATCTCAACAAAACAAGGAAAGGAAATAGGTTGCCAGCAACACACACGCATGATACTATGTACCATGTGACCCCCAATTAAATGCCTTTGAATGCTCAAATAACGACATGCTTCGTGCATATGCATCGTCAATTGTGTGACATGCAATTCTTCAACAAATTTGCACAGACCTTGTGGTCTACAAAATTACTCACCATTTAAAATCCTTGCATGCATTGTCGAGTTTGCTAAGAATAATTAAAAATGTATGTTTGTTGGATTCTCTTGCAAGGGAGACAACATTACACACAACGAGGAGGTCCAATAGGGCAACATCACGCAAGGCACACTATGGAGTTTTGTGGCCATTTTGTTGTTCGCGTCTACACTACTGCATTGAACGATTCACATGTGTGACAGTCATAGGTTTGTAATGGTCCTCCCATCTGTCATTCCAATTTCCTAATGGCCATTGTCAGTAGTGTCGGATTCCTCGTGAGTCCCGTCCGCCTTGCGATACTCAAAATCCTTCTAGGTAAAGAAGTGCGGAGCAAGTTCCATACGCCTACTTGTGTGTGTTTGTGCCTGTTTATTGCTTGTTCGCTTTGCTTCTATTATGTATCATACGTCTCTCTTCTTTTGTAATTCTAGAACTCATACTGTTTAACCTCGTGCTATTCACTAGTATTAATTTAGGTTACACTAGCTTTTTCTATGTCCTATGACAGACCATACTTTTGTTGGTCCTCCTTGATGCCACTTTTTATGCTGTCAATGCAATTTGTATTGTTGGATGCCTTCGCATCCTTCAATATACTGTTGGATGCCTTCGCATCCTTCAATATACTATTTTTGGGTAGGCCTCTTGAATGAAATATATCATTCACCTTGTTTTGTTTACGATTGGAGGCAAGAATCCTACCTGCAAAATACAATCATCAATTTTTGTGTGGGGGGGCTCCTTCGCACGAGAATGGTAATAGGATTTTGAGGACTATGGCTTCAGGGATGTCACTTTCAATGCCTGCTTCACTACGGTCTGCTACTTCGAATCTGATATGTCAACCACATCCATGCATGTGATTGCATGAGACATGGCCACGTGTACAACACATGAAGTGCTCACTATATATAGCATGCATGTTCTTCGCCATGTACCACCATTTCATTTTGTTGTGCATTCATTTCGTAGATAGTGGAGAAGCATCATGATGATCCGAGCTTATAGCCATGAACCTCGAGTTCATCTGATCTATAAAGATCGGCTTGTACATGTGTTGTGTAGATCAATGAAGTGAGAGTATTCTTTTGCCTCCATTGTCTTTTGCTTTCGTTTGTGTTTCCTTGTGATCGATACTGATTTATCATTGGTATCAGAGTGGGTTGTCTAAGACAACCTCCTTCGGTGTGATCGTGATGATGATCGATAATGTCTGGTTCTACTCTTCGATTAGTGCCAGTATTCGATGGTACTAGATTCGAAGCATGGAAAAGGATGATGGTACTCCATCTCAAAGGTGAAGGCTTCTATGCTATTGTGAACGGGACCGAGAAGAAGCCTGAGAATGAGGCAGGTGCAAAAGCCTGGCAAGCACGAGAAGATAAAGCATTGGCAGCAATAGGCCTGAGTCTCAAGAAGGAGATAGTACTTGAGGCACCATGTGAGTCTAGCAACCGACTCTGGGAATGGCCCATACTGAAGACTGAAAGAGCTTTTCAATCAATTAGCCAGCGCAGGATATGCATACAAGGTACCGATCGAACAACAAAAGCTGAAGCTCTTCCAATCCCTTCCGAGTTCATGGCATAGTTTCCGTAGCGCCTTGATGACGAATAAGAATCTAACGTGGGAGGAAGCAGAAGATGCTCTGTATGAACAGGAGACGATGTGAATTGACCTCGGGATGATCAAGGGAACCATGACTGAACATGCTCTGGTTTCACAAGCAACACCACCTATGACAAAACTGTCCACAGGTCCCAAGAATTCAAGACACAAAGGTAAATGTCGATATCATGGCATTGATGGTCATTTTGAATTCGAATGTCGCCGCAAACTTGCAAATCTAGAGAAGGAACTGAGGGAGATCAAGACGGGCTCCTCCATTGTCTCTGAGCATGATAAGCCACGCATGCATCATGTGCATGAAGCGTCCAATGTCAAATTGATCGACAATTTGATATTGGATATGGGAGCCAATCAACACAGGACCTTTCATCGTGATTGGTTCATCTCTTTCAAGCCATGCACGACTGTGAAACGCAGTGTGCAAATGAGTGATGACTCTGAGCATCCAGTAGAGTGGGTGTTGGTGATATTGAATTTTGAGTAGCTGGTGCTGGAGACATATTTCAATTATCTGGAGTCTTGTATGCTCCCAATCTCAAAAGAGATCTTATATCTGTTGCTCGCTTAACTGATATGGGCATCACTGTTGCATTTTTCTTTTCATCGTCAGGGACCTCGAGCAAAGTCTCCTTTGCACTTGTTCACATCGACATCTGTGGGCCTATGCCAGTAGCTTCCAAGGGAGGTAGTCTATACTACATGACATTCATAGACGACTACACCCGGTGGACTGATCTATACGTCCTCAAACTTTGTTTTGAAGCATTTCAATGTTTTACTGATTACCATCGACTTGTCAAAGTGCAGACTGGTCACAAGCTTAAAATTCTCCGCTCTGATAATGGAGGAGAGTACCTTAGCAGTCGATTTCAAGACTATTGTCAACACCAAGGTATCATTGGAGAGCTCACTGTGCCATACACGCCACAACTCAATGGGGTGGCTGAGCGCAAGAATCGCACCACCAACAATTTCTCCCGGAGTAAGCTTTCTGTGAGTTAGTGACAAATAAGCATGAAGTAAACTTATGAACAATAATATTTACAAACGACACAATGGAAAGGCATCAGGTGTGACGAAGAGTCACAACCGTATCTCTGTAACAAATAAGCCGGTTGGCATCATAATCAAATATCGTTTCTACTATCTCTATGTGTGTGAGCAATCGCTCTTGTAAGTGTATGCTAGTTGTAGTTTTCACATGGTATCAGTGAAGGGAACTTCCTAGCCTTCCTATTTTTTTCCAGTCTCCTTGCTATTCTAGCACCTCTCTGATCCGGACCAGAGCAGGCTCTAGATGAACGTTGGCGGAATCTCTACTTCTAACCCAATCAATCAACAAGCGGCCCCAAACCTGTTACCAATTGCAACTAATCAACAAGCCGTCCCAAATTCATCAATGGCAGCTGCAGCAAGAGCCTACAAATTGGATAAATTGACGGGCACAAACTATCTCGCATGGCGGATAAAGATGGAGATGTGCTTGAAGCGCATTGACCTCTGGGGTGTAGTCTCCGGAACGGAACCTGATCCTGGCAATGCAAACGTCGCCCTGCAAGACGCCTGGAAGCTTAAAGACCTGTCTGCACGCACTGAAATAATCCTTCACCTGAGTGACAAGCAAGTCCAACTTGTTCGGCTCCATACCACGTCCAAGGAAATGTGGGATTCACTCAAACAGCAGTACGAACACACCGACTTACCTTCTCAAGTCACACTCCTTAAGAAATTGATCAACCTCGAGATGAAAGAAAGTCAATCTGCAGACACCTTTGTGGACGATTGGCAAACCGTCCTTGACAATGCAGTCCTTGCTGGTGTGCTGATTCCTGAAACCCTGCAAGTGATGCTACTTTTGGCCGCTCTGCCATCTACATGGCGATCCTTCATAACTACCCAATCGACTGTCCTAAATCAAACGGTCACTCAACTCGCGAGTAAAATCAAGCAGGAACAGACAATGCGAGAAAATGTTGGCTCGACAAGCGCAACAGTGACACCCATGGCAATGGCCATAAGAATGGGCAGGAACAATCGACGCCCCTATCAACAATTTCGATACACACCCAACATAGCCCGGAAGCCAACAATCTACCAATCTCCTCGAACATATCCGAATCATGGAACTCGCACAAATTTTTCTTCCGGTAATTCTCGTAGAATTGAGTGCAATTATTGTCACAAACTCGGTCATGTTGAGCGAGAATGCAGATCCATGCAACGTGACCTTGGCAGAAAACCTCGAACCCAAGCACGAATGGCGCACCTGGAGGATACTGTTCAAATTTCAGAAGAATCTCAAAACCTTCAACTCTTTAATACAACAATGCACTCTCGACATGAAAATGATGACGAATGGTACTTCGATACCGGCGCGACACATCACATGACCTTCAAGAAAAACTGGCTCTCAAACTATCAAACTTTGGAAGAACCGCTCGAAGTTCGACTTGGTGATGACAGCCTTCGACATGCTGAAGGTTTTGGTCAATTACTTATTCATCTTCCACAAGGTCAACACACTACAATTGACAGGGTCTACTACGTTCCTGGCTTAACACGAAACTTACTATCCATCAGCGAAGCAACAAAGAATGGCTCCAGTATCACCTTCTCACACCAAAGTTGTGTTTATCGAGCCACATTGGCATCTAGCCGCACAATTGCTCTTACTTGCTCTCAGAAAGGTCGCCTGTATCCTCTTGGAGTCATGATCGGCCCAGCCGAAGCACGAACAGCCATGGCCCAAACAACTTCACAAGTTGAGACTCTTCGCTGGCACTATCGGTTTGGTCATCCACATGTTCAAGCCCTTCGGACACTACAACGACATAATATGGTTGAAGGACTCGAATTCCAGATCACGCCGATTGATCTGTGTGAAGGCTGCTTATACGGCAAACTCAAGCGAAGGCCCTACATACGCTCTTCTTCGCGGACTATGCGACCTCTCCAACTAATTCACTCAGATCTGTGCGGACCAATGCCGATCATATCTCTCACTGGGTCGCGTTACTTCATGACTTTCATTGATGATTTTACCCATTTTACCATCATCTCATTCCTTCGTCAGAAGTCTGAAGCACTATCTCACTTCATAGCGTACCAGATTTTGGTCGAGACTCAATTAAATCGCCGTATCCAAACAATATGCACAGACAATGGTGGGGAATATACATAAGGAGATTTCACTGCTTATTGTCAACAAACAGGCATCTTGCATCAATATACTATCCCCTATCATCACCAACAACATGGTAAAGCAGAGAAAAAGAACGGCGATGTCATAGCGTCCTCTCGATCAATGCTCAAACAAGCTGGTCTACCGAATTCTTTTTGGGAGGAAGCCGTTTCTACAACATGTTATCTATAGAACCGATTATCCACCAGCACATTGCCCGGCATGACGCCATATGAGGCCTGGACGGGCAGGAAACCGGTGATCACACATCTTCGCATTTTCAGGTCTCCTGCTTACTCGTTCATACCTCCTGAGCGACGACATAAATTGGATGATCGTGCAGCAAAAGGCATTTTCGTAGGCTACGGGGATCAGTTTGGGGTTAAAGCCTATCGAATCTACCATCCAGGCACTCGACGTTTTTTTTTTAGCAGAACAGTCTTCATCAACGAAAATGCTCTACCCTCCTTGTGATCGTGCATTGACATCTTCAGAGACTCCACCTGCACAAAAAGAAACACCCTCATCAGTAACGGATGATTTTGGGGACAACCAATTTGAAGGAGAAACACCCGATGTACTTCACTATTTGATCGATCCAGCCCCCTTGCCAGCACCACCTTTACCCCCACAAAACGCCCCTCCTATTGTTCCGGTTTCGGCACAATTACTAACTCCTCAACCAGAAGCGGCGCCTTTATCCACAACGCATCAGCGCCTCGATGCTCAATCTCCTTCAGGATCCTGCAATGCACAATCCCACAGCCGATTTTTGCCAACTTCCCGCCACTAGACCCGCATGCGGGATGTGTTCACCAGACTGACATACGGCCAAAGACGGTCACGCAATGTCCATCCACATGGTTCCTATGCAGTGGCGCAGCTTGGCGGACACGTGGGCGGTCAAAACCCTCTATTGTCAGCCCACGAACTACAACCCAATGAGCCGCCACCCCCACATGCAAACTCGTCATCACGTCGCGTGGATGACGGAACAGATACAACAGCCGACGCATCTCACGCTAGTCATGCAACAACGTCCACCTCTGAGACGGCTTCACCTTTCGCAAGAGATGATCACTCTTGCAACGAGCAAGGTACCCCTTCATCAGACGAAGACGCCACCCACCAACGGACTCGCCTCCTCACAGACGTCCTCGCAGAGGCTCACCTTGCTTCCCTCCCTGAAATACTACGAAGCGATCAATCACTCCTCACGATGGAAGGCGAACCAGACACCATCTCTGTCAAAGATGCTCTCTTTGGCCCTGAAGCGCAACAATGGAGGGCTGCCATGAATGACGAGATTCACTCCCTTCAGCAAAGCGAAACCTGGACCCTTGTTGACCGACCGACAGACCGAAGAATAGTCTCGTGCAAATGGCTACTTCGACGGAAGATTAACTCTGATGGATCTCTAGGCCGCGATAAAGCCCGACTCGTGGCTTGTGGTTTCTCTCAGATTGAAGGTGAGGACTACTATGAGACCTATTCCCCCGTACTCAGTATGACCTCGTTTAGGGTGTTGGTTGCTCTCGCTGCCCATAATGGACTCCATATTCATCAAATGGATGTCCGAATTGGGTTCTTACATGGCGACCTTGAGGAGGATATTTACATGGACCAGCCCCAGCATTATGTCTCGCCCATTCACCCAGACAAGGTATGCAAACTTCGAGGCTCTCTCTATGGGCTCAAACAATCACCACGGTGTTGGTACCTGAAATTCCATGAGTTTATGATTGGTCATGGATACAAGAGGCTCCCTACGGAAGCAAACGTCTACATTCGTCACAAAGCTCATGTGCTACTGATTGTAGCCATTTACATTGACGACATCATTCTTGTCAGCAATACTTACCCCTCCCTTGAACACGCAAAAAAAGGAGTTGTCTGCTACCTTCTCCATGACGGATGGCGGTCGTCTTCACTATTGTCTTGGCATACAAGTCCTCCATGATCAGTCCAATGGCACGATTGTTATACACCAGCAGAAGTTTATTCAAGAGATCTTGTGAAAATATGGCATGACCGACTGTTATCCTTCTCCCATTCCTGGGAATCCGACCGAGAAGCTCACGGTGGATATGTCCCCTACCACCCCTGCACACCAGACTGAGATGGCCACGGTCCCCTATCTGTCAGTTTTGGGTAGCCTACGTTACTTGGTGACCTGCACGCATCCTGATTTGTGTTACAGTGCTGGTTTCCTCTCCCGATTCATGCACAACCCAGGAGCTGCCCACTGGAAAGCCCTCAAACGTGTCCTTCGATACTTGAAGCATTCATCCACTCTTGGTTTGTGCTACAGACGAGCTACTACGAGTCACCCCTCCACTCGACTGGTTGGCTGGTCAGATTCCGACTGGGGGGGAGATTTGGATACATGGCACTCAACATCTGGTTACATTTTTCTTCTAGCAGGGGGGGGGATATCTTGGCAATCCAGGAAACAAAACTCGGTAGCTCTCTCTTCAACAGAGGCTGAGTTTGTTGCAGCAGCGGAAGCCACAAAGGAAGGTACTTGGCTACACAACCTATTGAAGGATCTTGCAGTTGGACCGGATCAACCCCTAAAGCTGTACCTGGATAATCAATCATGTATCACACTCATTCGATCACCAAGGCATCACGAGAAGACTAAACATGTGGATTATAAATACCACTACTTAAAGGAGATACATCAAGCAGGACACCTCGAGATGGAATACACGCCAACACAAAACATGTGGGCGGATTTCCTCACCAAAGCGGTACCACGAAGGAAGCATGAAGAATGCTGCTCAGTCGGACTGATCTCGGAATAGATTAGTTTTTTCTTTTTTTTCAAAAGAGTTCCTTTCAAGTTCTGTTTCTAAAAAGAAGGGGGTGTGTGAGTTAGTGACAAATAAGCATGAAGTAAAATTATGAACACTAATATTTACAAACGACACAATGGAAAGGCATCAGGTGTGACGAAGAGTCACAACCGTATCTCTGTAACAAATAAGCCGGTTGGCATCATAATCAAATATCGTTTCTACTATCTCTATGTGTGTGAGCAATCGCTCTTGTAAGTGTATGCTAGTTGAAGTTTTCACACTTTCTGATAGCCAACTTGATTCTAGTATCTGGGCAGAAGCAATCCATATCGCCATCTATATTCAAAACCGTTTGCCAACTACAGCACTTCCAGGTTCTACGCCATACGAAATATGGCATGGTCACAAAGTTGACATCTTCTCGATCTGAGTATTTGGTTGCCTTGCTTATGCTAAGGTGATATCCTCTCATAGCTCCAAGTCGATCCTAGAAGTTTGAAGACAATTTTTGTTGGTTATCTGCCTCATCGATCTGGATACAAACTTTCGTATTCTGATCATCAGCGAATGATCATCAGCACCGATGTTATCTTCTTTGAAGTTGTTTTTCCAGGTAGTGATCACACTACATCTTTGCATTTTCTTGATGATGATGAGCCACAGTGCAAGGCATTACCATCCACTACTGATCTTCATGATGTACAACTGGTCGATCTTTCTTCTTTTCCTGTGGTTTCTACCTCTGATGATCTTGATCTTCCTAGCTCAAATGATAGTATTGCATCTGAGACAAATTCTCTCCCCTCTCATGAGATGAATGCTTCCCTCTCTCCATTTATCAATCCTCTCTCCTCTTCAAAAACTACCTCAAATCCCTCCATTGATGCTGAAATCATCCCTCTGAACTCTTCAGTGATTCTGAGTTCTCTGATGTTTATCGAGATATTGATCCACCCGATGTTGATTCCTCCTCTCATGTTTTGCCACCCCGATCCCACAAGTCTTCTGTAAAGGTCATTGAGAATGCTCAATTTCTTTATGCTGCTGAATGTCCTTGGGTCCAAACTCGTGTATACTATCATAATGCTCAAGAAACTGGTAATCCTTTGACGTACTCCGAAGCCATTAATGGAACCGATTCTTCTCATTGTTGGAAGCTCGCCATGGATGAAGAATGTGTGTCCCTTCTTCATAATTCTATATGGACTTTAACAGATCTTCCACCCGGTCATTCTATTCCCTGCAAATGGATTTTTTAAAGGAAGTTTCATGCTGACGGCACTTATCGAAGTACAAGCCTAGACTTGTTGCAAAGGCCTATTCTCAGGTGGCTGGCTTGGATTACTTCAAAACTTTCTCACCCGTCATCAAGCTTACCACTATTTGTCTGCTGCTGTCGTATGGTGTCCACCTCGACCTTGACATCCACCAAATGGACGTCAAGACAGCGTTTCTGCATGGAGCAATCACTGAAGAAATCTACATGACTCAACCTCCAGGTTATGTTGATTCAGCTCATCCTACTCACGTCTATCAATTGCACAAGTCTATATATGGGCTCAAACAAGCTTCGAGATCCTGGTTCAATAAGATGTTGACTCTTATCTTCAGCAATTTGGTTTCTTCTCCTCCACTGCTGACTCTAACCTCTACATTTTTCATCAGGACTCCTTCTTTATTCTCCTTGCACTTTATGTTGATGACATAATTCTCTTTGCAAATCAACAGGCCGCTTTAAAATTCAATTCATTCCCAGTTCGATATGGTGGATCTAGGAGAGCTGGGGTATTGCCTTGGTATGGAGGTTTTCAAGGATCGTGCTGCTGGCATCCTTCATCTTCATCTTCATCTTCATTAACACAAATATGTGTGCGATATACTGCTTTAGTTTAATATGCCTCACTGCAATTTGGTCGCTACCCCTATGGAACCCAGTGCTATGTCTACTCTCAATGCTGCCACCTTGCCTAGTGATCCTCCCACATTTCCTTATCGTAGTCTTATTGGCAGCCTCCTCTATACCATGGTTTGTTGTCGCCCCGATATTGCCTTCTCAGTTATTACCTTGTCTCAGTATAGCTCTCAGCCTCACCCCACTCGTTGGCAGCTCCTCAAGCGCGTTCTCCAGTACCTTCAAGGTACTCCAACCCACGGACTCACATTCCGCTGATTTTCAGATGACTACCTTTTTTGATGCAAATTGGGGATCCGATCAGCTCACTGGCAAATCCATTTTGGGGTGTTGTTTTCACATAAATGACACGGTGGTGGTCAGTTGGTTCAGCAAGCCACAAAATGTGGTGGCTCTTTCATCAACTGAAGCTGAGTAGTGCTTAAATTTGAAGGCTTCATCCGGCATCAAAGCTCTCCAAGCCTTCATATGAAGTAGGGGAAAAATTTTGGCCTGCAAAAGAAACTCACTCTAAAATTTTAGCCTTTAGGTATAAAATGCCACTTGCAGGGAGCAAATTGCAAAAAAAGGCCTTCGATGGAGACGAACCTTCAATTTTTTAAATTTGTATATAATATATATAATATGTGTGTGATTTCTCATGGGGGGCGGGGAGACTAGACGCGCCAAGCTAGCAAATTTCACCATAGCTCCTTAGTCATGTTTCGAATGTTATGGGCTCACCCGTGCCATTCCCGTTTTGGTGTCTATTTTGTTGTGTCGCTGGGAACAACTCAAGTGGATCGCCAATAGTCACAATGCATGTAAAATTCCAAAGTTTCAGAGAAAAAAGCCAACAGTCACGACGAGTGAGGCTCAAGGGAGTCGGGAGTAGGAGAGTCGGCCAAAATCAAAATCAAACGGTGAGTCGGCCAAAATCTAGATCTATAAATTTCTTCATGTTCCACTGAGTGCTCTATTAGATGAACCTTGTGTGCTAGAGCTGTTCTGGTTTGATGAAGGTTTCCTGCTCGCCGTTCCTGAAATACTCCTTGGATGATCAGATCTGGCCTTCCTTGATTGGTATCTATGCTTTGCGATTTCGTGTCTAGCTTATGGAAGTGATATCTGTGCTTTTGCTATTTCGTGGCCAACTTACGGAAGTATTATGTAGTTCATAGTATTTGTGCTTTTGCTATTTCTTTTGAACGTCTGTCATTGTGAGAAGATATTTTTATCCTTCATGGCACCCCAATAATTGAAGATTTATGAGGCATGGTTGAGTATGAAAAGTCATAGGCCTCTACGGCTTGATGCATAAATGCCTCCTGATGTACAAGTCTTTTCCCTTGGCTTGACCAACCTGCTTGATATATCTGACGTTTCTTCTTTTTTTTAAATGAATTTTGTTTTGTTTAAAAATTAATCATTCGTTTTTAGTTGCCTAGAGTGAATTGAATGCCTTAAATGCCATGAAAACTTCAAAACAAATCATGAAATCTAATTTGATTTTAGGGCTACATTTGAAGGCGAATTTTTGATTTGGGTTTCTTGATGGAAGGCCATTCATTGTATGAGGCCTTCCAAATGAATGCTTACCTAGGCCATTTATTGTATGAGGCCTTCCAAATGAATGCTACATCCATTGCTTTATGCGAGATCGTCTGGCTCTGATGGCTACTTCAAGATCTTCATGTCCTATCTCCCCAGTATTCCACTGTTCTTTGGTGTGACAATCTGAGTGCTATTGCCATCACGAAGAATCCTGCTCTCCACTCATGCACTCATGCACTAGGCACTTTGCTCTATATTACCATTACATTCGCGAGCTAATTTTTGATGGTATTTTCTTCTTGGTGTACATCCTCTTCCTATGCAAGGTGTCACATAAACAAAGGGAGTTCATGGACGTGTTTGAGGGGAGGTTGATACGTCAACCACATCCATGCATGTGATTGCATGGAACATGGCCCCGTGTAGAGCACATGTACATGTGCTCAATATATATAGCATGCATGTGCTCCGCCATGCACCACCATTTCATTTTGCTATGCATTCATTTTGTAGATAGTGAAGAAGCATCGTGATGATCCGAGCTTATAGCCATGAACCTCGGGTTCATCTAATCTATGAAGATCGTCTTGTACATGTGTTGTGTAGATCAATGAAGTGAGAATATTCTTTTGCCTCCATTTTCTTCTGCTTTCATTTGTGTTTCCTTGTGATTGATATTGATTTATCAGATTGCCTTAGTTTCGAGATCCAATGCATTGTGAATTGGGCATTATGATTCAATCTTCTTCATGGAATGTGTTGGATATGTGATGCTGCCCTGAGTCGTCAATTTCTCCCTCACCCGTGATCAAAATGTGCCAAAAAACTCTTGCAATGAGTTGCTTGCTATATTGCTCTCTTAGTAGGAAAAGGTTTTTGGCCTCCCTCTGTGTAGGCTTTAGTGAAGGCTTCGTCTTGGAGATGGGCAAAATTAAGAATTTATTTTTGTTTTTATTCATGAATTGTTTATTGGTCCACATCCTTGCTCTCTCTCTCTCTCTCTCTCTCTCTCTCTCTCTCTCTCTCTCTCTACTTTCCTTCATGTGCATCCAATTCAAGGCAAGCCACTTGAACATCGTTCATCTTGTTCAAAGAGAAAATTGGCAGCTTTTGTTTTCGAAATTTAAAAATCTCTTTCTTTCTCTCTCTCTCTCTCTCTCTCTCTCTCTCTCTCTCTTAGCTTTTAATTCATCATCTTGGTCAGGCCTTTTGAATGATTTATTATCATTCACCATGTTTTCAAAGGGATGAGTCTCGTGCCCGACTGCCCAAATTGGCCCCTAACTAAGGCAATGACTAAGGTAGCAAATCTAATTTGGAGTTCGATGCAAATATTATAGAACCTGTTTAAATGAATTCTTACCTGTATTTGAATAATCAACAATGCAAAAACAACATTGAATAACCAGTAAATATACAATATATGGCTCGGTAGAGCTTGAGATGGCCATACATAGTTTATATATACATATACAAAATCTTACTCTGACTGGTACACTGATCCATAAGTCTGATGGCAAATACACCATTAGCAAGTGATACCTTGCGTGAGACATATAGTGTCACCAAGCGACCTCTAGATATCCTATTCTATCTAAACCAAGGGGGTGGAGGTGCTACCCCCCTCTGGAGCATCAAGCAATCCTCTAGATGTATGATCTACCGAGCTTGAATGAGCATTAAGTGCAATCATCTTGAGCTCAGATGCCTCTAGTTAGAGCTGTAACAACTGAGGTGAAGCAGTCAGTTCACCTGCCTCCATCCACTTCACATTTATTTTTGGATAATTTGTGAATTTAACCAGATAGTGACTGGAACTCTACCTTTTGCTTTTCATTATTTTTGTGCTAGAACTTGTTCTAAAACTAAGATCTCATCCAATTCTTCCACTTCAGGCTGTTCTTCATGAGATGGAAGGGGTTCATGTCAAGTGATGAGGTTGGCACTTAATGAAGTAGCTAGGGATGATAGGGATTCACACATGGAAGAGGCTTGAGCTAGTAGCAAACATGATAGTGAGGGAATAGCAAGTAGTACAAATGTACAAACATCTAACTTCCACACAAAAAAGGACATTACTGGGAATGGATTGCTATATATGTTTTTCAAAGCTCCTTCCATCTCACTAGCTTAACCCTTTTCCACCTATCACCTCACTTTCTAGACTGGATGATGAAGGCATACATTCGTGTGATACATTCATGTGGCTCAAGTGGCATACATTGAGCTTGCATGAGCCATATCATTCCTTGGCCATATCATTCCATGAGCATGCAAAAACATGCCACGGCTTATTTGCTTGCTCATACTACTACATATGTATTTTGATGCCCCTTCCTCCTTCCACAACTTGCATATAGTTTGCTTGCTCATGGACTACTACATATGTATTTCAATGCCCCTTCCTCCTTCCATAACTTGCATGTTGAGGAAATAGACACTTGCAGACAAATGTGTGGTATGAGAAAATACGACTTGATTGAGATGAACAAACATATGAGTTTCTGATGGATGATGGAATATGAGGAAATATGACCCAAACATTCCATAAGAATCATTCTATGAGCATGAAGCTTCATGCAAATAAGACTATTACCATATCATTCTATGACCCAGACATTCCATAAGAATCATTCTATGAGCATGAAGCTTCATGCAAATAAGACTGTTACCATATCATTCCATGAGCATGCAAAAATACGTTGCGACGCCGTGGCCTATTTTTGGATACTCATGGAATGATATATTTGTTTTCTTTGCCCTAGACATACCTTTATACTCATAGTCTTTGAGGACATATGCATGAAGAAGGAACCCTTAGCTTCCACAAAAAAGGGCAATATGGCCCTTCATTTGAGCTCTCATTGACAGGGTTAATATCATAGACACAAAGATGTTGAAGCATATTTAAAGGTATTCATTAGCAAACATGAGGGGGAGGATTGAGCATGTTCAGAAAATAGACAATGGTGGAAGACAATGTTGCAAATGCTATTACACAGACCATGGTGGAAGAAGAACATACATTCAAGATGATTTGCTTGCTCATGTCTTGCGTGTCGACGATGAATACATTCTTGAGTCAATACAAGATGCAGGGCATATTATGGATCACAAACTTGAAGTAGAGGGTTCTTGAGCTGTGCTACCAATCGTTCACTTCAAAGAGGACCTTGAGGATGATAAGGAGGTTAGGATGGGGGCCTCATGGTAGAAGGGGCTTCCAATGAGTTGGATGTGGTGGAAGAAGGCCCGCAAATGATCAAGTGAGTTGGATGTGGTGAAAGAAGGAGAGGGCACATGAATATAAGAGGAGAGGATGCTCGCAAAGAGGGCAATGGAGAGGATGCGGGAGATAGAGGGGATGCAAACGAGGATGCGGGAGACGATGTTGATACAATAGATGGAGACAATGCAGGGAATGGGGAGAGGATGCAGGCAATGGAGAGGATGCGGGGAGAAGGAGAGGATACTTAGCATGTGGGGGAGAAGGAGAGGATGCTGAAGGGATGACGGACAAAGGAGGGAGATGGAGTTGGAATGGTTGCAGAGGGGAGGATTGGTTGGAATGGTCATGAGTTAGGGCCTTAGCACATGGATGGGGCTAGCATGGGTTTAGTATGGGAATCTTTTTGTCATCATTACTTCCATCCTAGACCAAGTGGTCGAAGGTGGATTTAGGATGGGAGTAGCCACTTTTTCTCCCATCCTTGACCATGGCCTCTAGAACTTCGAAACTAGAATGGGTTTCCCTTTTTTAGGGATTCAAAAACATGGAAGGATGACATGTGTCCTTGTCCCCACGTGGTCCCCACATCCTAAACAATTGAAATGATGCCATGTGCCCTCTTTCACCTAAACATGGTGGGATAAGAATAAGATAGAAAATATGCATGGGACCACCTTGGACCACCTTTCCCATCCTATTTCTTTCCATGTGCTAAGCCCCTTAGTGGTTGCAAGGTTGGCAGGGGAGGAGTGGTGGTTGACAATCATGAATTAGCAACAGTTATAAAGTACAAGCTTGCTGTCCATGACTAAAGGAGAACTAAATGAAGGTTATAATATACTCTATCAAATCTAAAGATACTATACCTTTTATTGGTACTATACCATTTAATTATACTATGTTTTTGTTGGCCCTTGTTCTAAAACATTGAATTCTTTGTGTTACATTCTATATCACAAAACAATAATACAAAAATGAATTTTTTCCTAATGCTCTATTGAGACTTGCACAAGCTCATCTCCACAATTAAACTCAAACACAAATAACTATCCTTACCAGTCAGAAGATGATGTTGCACGCATGTACGTGCACATGCACATGCACTTACACACACACACACACACACACACACACTCATGCCTCCTAAAAGGACCTAGCATGATTAAAGATCATGGGCCCAACTAGACAAAATAGGGGCGGCCCCTTAAAAAAAGAGAATTACAGCATTCCCTCAAATTGACTAATTAACCTACAGTTAATAAGCTAGGGGATACCACTTGGAGAATTCAAAATTTTCCCCTATGGGTGTGGGGGTTAAAGGTCACTGTGCCTTTACCCCGGTTATGTATAATACTCAAACACATATATAAATGAATCAAAAAGAAGATTAGGGTGTTCAGCATCCACCAAAAACTTGTGTGGCTCTCTGTTTCTCTCTCTCCCTCTTTCGTTCTGCTTTCATTGAGAGCACTCTCAACTGGTATCAGAGCCTGGGTGATCTAGCTGTGCGTGCGTGAATGCCTGGAAGCTCAACAGCTTTGTGAAAAAAGGAGAAGCTCTGTGGGAAGCTTTGTGGGTGATTTTACTTGCATCCGAGTGCGCAGAGACCTTGAAGGAACCTTTGGAAAAGTCACTTTGGTTTTGCAAAGTGGTTTTGAGAGCCTGTTAAATGTTTTCAAAGAAAAAGTCTTTTTTTTGCTTTTCCCTGTTCCGTTCGACGACAGAGACTCTGTATTGACTTGTAGAGGCAACCATTGCTTTCTTTTGGTGTCCATTTCACTTCAGGAGCTTGGAAACACCTTTGTTCTTGAATTTGGGATCATTTCGTTGGATTTTTGACTCACTGTGTCAGTTTCAACGTTTTTTTGCCCGAGTGTTAGAACTCAAGTTTGGAGCAACCATTTGCAGATCTATCAGTTCCGATGGACTCAGGAGTTCCTAAAACTTCTATGTTGCTCATCATTCGCACTCCGATGGAGTTTACAAGTAGTTCAGTTTTCAAAAACGTTTTTCAGTTTGTGTGTTGGACCCAGTGATTGGGACTAGGGTTTCTAAAACTGTTTGTCCCATTGCGTTTTGGATGCCTAAAAACCCCTACCTGTCAATTCTTGTGTGATTCAATGGAGTATTTTTAGAGTTATAGATCTCTATGTATTTGATATCATCTCTCTATTATGCATTTTTCATTCTAAGGTTTTGAAGCCTTAGATTTATGCCACATGGTAGTGGATAAGTCTTGACTCCCATTTCTCACTCATCGGTTGGAATTTTGGAGTTCGAGCAGAAGAGAGATACTTGCATATTGTCTTGCTGAGTCCGATTATGCAATGGCATCCATGTTTTAAGGCATCTCAGGTTTTATTTTCAGTAGCGGTCATTGCCGTGGGACCATGATTTCTTGAGCATACCTTATGCAAATCACTCTAGTTGTAGTTTGAGCCATGTGCGCTCATTCGTGGTGTGCATTGGGTTGCAGTGGATGATTTATAGGCCATTTGGATGCATTGCGATGCTTATTGGATGTGCTGATAGGCCCAGATTACCTTATGGGATGCTATTTTTTATGGACGCTTCGCACATGGACACTATTTTATGCTAAGGGACAGCCATTTGACACATTGCAGGTGATGCACTGATGGTGTTATGCTCTCTTGGATGAGATATTGTTGATGCATATGCCCATGGACGGTGTTTATGCTTGAGCCATCTGGTGCTTATTGGCATTTTGGATTGCCATTGCAATTGGCATTTTCTTTTGGGCCAGATTTGCTCATATAGATGCATAGTACATGCACATGAGTCAGCTATATCTTTTGATGCTTTGAGCTTTGAGTTTTGGTGATATTTCACTCTATTGTGGCATACACATTTGGGTGCACCTGGTATTTGGTGTGATTCTCTCTTGCAGGCACTAGCATTTGGGATTTTGCTTTATTTGCATCATGGCATCCTCTTCCATGTCTGAAAAGGAGTTTTTCAGCATTAAAAAGCTTGATGGGACAAACTTTTCTTTGTGAAAAGAACAAATAAGGGATGTGCCTATTCAAATGAAGCAGATAAAACCCTTGCTAGGATTGCAGCTAAGCCTACAGCTATGTCCACAGATGAATGGAATGAGTTGGATGCATTGGCACAGTATTCCATTAGACTTCAACTTGGGGAGACAGTTTATTTCACAGTAGTCACTGAAAAGACTACGGAAGCTTTATGGAAAAAGCTGTGTGCTACATATGAGAAAGAGAAGTCTATCTCATGAAGAGATTGTTTGAGCTGCACATGAAGGAGGGAGTATCCATAGCTTTGCACTTGAATGAATTTAATATCATTTTCAGTCAGCTTCAAGCTCAAAAGCTGAATTTCCATGCGAAAATGAGGGGAATATTTCTCTTATGCTCATTACCATCCTCATGGGATACTTTCCATACTGCTATCAATAACTTTGCACCTGGTGGAGTATTGAACTTTGATGATGTGGTTGGTAGCTTGTTGGCCGAGGAGATTAGACGAAAGTCAATGGAAGGCAACAAGTTGGATGTAGCCTTAAATGTGCAAAGGGACAGGTCATAGTCCAAGGGGAAGTTTCAAGAAAGAGGGAAGCCCTGTAGCAAGTTTAGGGCATGGAACATTGAGTGTCACTATTGTGGCAAGAAGTGACACATGAAAAAGGATTGCTACAAGCTTAAAAGAGAGCAAAAGGATAAGAAAAGGAATGCAAATTGGGGTGCAAATCAGAAGGAAGAGAGTCTAAGGGAGGACAAAGGAAAAGTGAAGATCAAGGAGATCAATGCAGTCACACATGATAGTGACAATGACATTCTCTTCATGTCTAGTTTATCTGCAGAGTTGCTTACCACTTCAGATGATGCATATTCCTAGGATTGGATTTTGGATTATGGTGCTTCATTCCATGTTACTCCCCATAGGGAATGGTTCTTCACTTATGACAGTGGAAAGATAGGTTGTGTGCATCTTGGAAATGACTATGCATGTGACATAGTGGGAGTAGGTGACATAAAGCTTTCTTTTGCAAATGGCTTTGCATTTATTTTGAAAAATGTGAGACACGTGCCTAAGCTGACCAAAAGTCTCATTTCAACGGGTCAGCTAGATGATGCTAGTTTTCAGACCATCTTTGGTTCTGGGAGTTGGAAAATTCAGAAGGGCTCTATGCTTTTAGCCAGGGGTGTCAAGTGTGGGACTTTGTATCCCTTACATGTATCAAGGGTGTTTGATCATGTTGTTGCAATAACCGAGCAAATTCAAGAAAGGTTGCAATGCATGCTTTCCAATGCAAGTCTTTCTGGTGGTTTTTGGGCTGAGGTAATGAAGACTGGAGTGCATGTGATCAATAGATGACCTAGTAAGAGTTTGGATGGTGGTTTTTTTGAAGAGGCATGGAGTGGCAAGAAGCCCTCTTACTCTCATTTGCATATATTTAGGTGTGCATAAGGCACCCATGAGGGATGTGGAAATGAGGAGATTGACAAACAACAAGCTATACTCTCACAGGTATACAATCAAGGGTAGATGATAGATCATCTATTGCTGGAAATGATGAGCCAAATGTGGCTGATATGCAAGTGGGATAGCAAGCTGAAATGCCCTTGAGAAGATCATCTAGAGTGTCTAGACCGCCTAATAGGTTTGTTCCAAGGGTAGACTATGTAATGCCTACTAATTGCGAGGAGCCTTCTTGCTACAGAGAGGCTATGATGCGTGAGGATCAATGCAAGTGGGAGTATGCTGTGCAATCAGAGATGAGTTCACTTATGAAGAATAAGACTTGGGACTTGGTTTCTTTGCCACATGAAAAGAAAGCATTGCCATGTAAATGGGTCTACAAGATGGTCGTCACAGGTGATTATGTGCCTAGGCATAAGGCCCGTTTGGTCACTAAAGGGTCAAGCAAGAGAAGGGTGTGGACTTTGATGAGATATTCTCTCCGGTTGTAAAGATGACCACACTTAGAGGCTTGCTTGGCCTAGTGGCAACAGAGGATATGGAGCTTATGCAGATGGATGTCAAGACAGCTTTCTTGCATGGGGATCTACATGAGGAAATTTACTTGGTGCAGCCAGAAGGCTTTGAAGAAAAGGGCAAAGAGCATTTAGTTTGCAAGCTGAAGAAGAGTCTCTATGGTCTGAAGCAAGCACCTAGAGGATGGTATCAGAAGTTTGACGCTTTCCTTCGGTCCCAGGATTTTAGAAGGAGTGAAATTGATCACTGCCTCTATACTAAAAGGGCTAAGGATAATAGCCTGATACTCCTGGCACTATATGTGGATGATATGCTATTGGCTAGCAAGAATACTTATGAGCTAGATGCATTAAAGGCCAAGTTGCATAAGGCCTTTGATATGAAGGATTTGGGACTTGCAGGTCATATTCTTGGTATGCGCATCATCGGAGTAGGAAACTCCTTTGGATTTCACAGAAGCAGTATGTTACAAAACTATTGCAACATTTCAATATGGAGGGGGGGAAGGCAGTGAGTACTCCATTGCCTCCATATGTGAAACTAAGTCATATAGATAGTCCCAAATTAGATGAGGGGAGGGCCATCATGGCCAAGGTTCCTTATGCATCAATGGTTGAGAGTCTTATGTATGCTATGATAGCTACTAGAACATACATTGCATTTGCAGTGGGAGTTGTTTGAGAGTGCTCTCAACGGAAGCAAATTGGAAGAGGGAGAGAGAGAAACAGAGAGTCACACAAGTTTCTGGTGGGTGTAGAACACCCTAATCTTCTTTTTCATTCATTTATATATGTGTTTGAATATTGTACATAACTAAGGCACTGTGACCTTTAACCTCTATAACCTCCCACTTAAACGACAATGTGCCTTTAAGGGAGAACAACTAGTGAGCATACCATCCAATGTCCATCAATACATGATAATACTGAAACTGTTGACTAGGTAGACTCTTCATCAGCATACCTGCAGGGTTATCATCTATATGAACCTTGACAAGCCCTATCCGCTTGTCCTCAAGTACCTCCCTGATGAAATGGTACCTGACCTCAATGTGTTTAGTCTTTTCATGAAAGACCAGATTCCATGCTAGCTGAATAGCACTCATGGAATCATATGCAATGTCGGTACACTTGTATAAATCCCCAAATCTCCCACTAGCCGATCAAGCCATATAGCCTCCTTGAAACCCTCTATGGCTGCAACCATACTCAGCCTCTATGGTAGACAAAGCAATGCACTTCTATGCATGAGAAATCCATGACACTGCACCACTTGCAAAGGTGAACACATAACCAGAAGTGGATCTCCTACTATCCACATGCCCTACATAGTCTGAATCTATGTACCCAAGTACACGCATGTCTCCTCTACCAAAGCAGATGCACATCTCCTTGGTACCCTTCATGTACCTCATGATGCACTTAACTGCCTCCCAATGCCTCTTTCCTAGATTAGCCATATACCGGCTAACAACTCCCATTGCAAATGCAATGTCTGGTCTAGTAGCTATCATAGCATACATAAGACTCCCTACCGCTGATGCATAAGAAACCTTGGCCATCATGGCCCTCTCCTCATCTGATTTGGGACTATTGTATGACTCAGTTTCACATATGGAGGCAATGGAGTACTCACTGCCTTCCCCCCCTCCATATTGAAATGCTATAATACTTTTGTAACATACTCCTTCTATGAAAGCCAAAGGAGTTTCCTACTCCGATCACGCATGATGCGCATACCAAGAATATGACCTATTATTCTCAAATCCTTCATATCAAAGGCCTTATGAAACTTTGCCTTTAATGCATCTAGCTCATAAGTATGCTTGCTAGCCAAAAGCATATCATCCACATATAGTGCTAGGAGTATCAGGCTATTATTCTTAGCCCTTTTAGTGTAGAGGCAGTGATCAATTTCACTCCTTTTAAAACCTTGGGATCGAATGAAAGCATCAAACTTCTGATACCATTCTCTAGGCGCTTGCTTAAGACCATAGAGACTCTTCTTCACCTTGCAAACTAAATACTCTTTGCCTTTTTCTTCAAAGCCTTTCGGCTACACCATGTAAATTTCCTCATGCAGATCCCCATGCAAGAAAGTTGTCTTGACATCCATCTGCATAAGCTCCATATCCTCTACTACCACTAGTCTAAGCATGCATCTAAGTGTGGTCATCTTCACAACCTAAGAGAATATCTCATCAAAGTCCACACCCTTCTCTTGCTTGAACCCTTTAGTGACCAAATGGGCCTTGTACCTAGGCACATCATCACCTGTGACCTTCATCTTGTAGACCCATTTACATGGCAATGCTTTCTTTCCATGTGGTAAAGAAACCAAGTCCCAAGTCTTATTCTTCATAAGTGAACTCATCTCTGATTGCATAGCATACTCCCACTTGCATTGATCCTCGTGCATAATAGCCTCTCTGTAGCAAGAAGGCTCCCTGCAATCAGTAAGCATCACATAGTCTAGCCTTGGAACAAACCTATTAGGTGGTCTAGATACTCTAGATGATCTTCTCAAGGGCATTTTAGCTTGCTGTCCCACTTGCATATCAGCCACATTTGGCTCATCATTTCCACCAATAGATGATCCATCATCTACCCTTGATTTATACTTGTGGGAGTACTTGATGGTACGATTTCTTGCACATTTGGTGCATGGACAACTTGCTGTGTCTATCAACATATGCAGGTGGATTCACATCCTGGAAAGTCATTCTCCTCATTTCCACATCCCTCATGGGTGCCTTATGCATTTTCTTCTCATTGAAGGCTCATGGCTGCGTATGATCTTCTTTGCTTCTTGATCCCATAGACGATAGCCCATCTCTCCACTTTCACCATAACCCAGAAAGATGCATTTCCTAGACTTAGGATCTAGCTTCTTTCGAAGCTCTTTTAGCACATATGCATATGCTTCACGCCCAAATATATGCAAATGAGAGTAAGAGGGCTTCTTGTCACTCCATGTCTCTTTAGGAATACCACCATCCAAACTCTTATGTTTTGGCTTTTCACATATTTTGCATAAGCAAGCCATGAGAGGGTCTAACCCAGGTATTGGGCAGTGTCTTCTCTCTTACAGGGCTTAGAATAACAACTGAAATGCTTCAAAATATAAGCATTTAATGTAGCAAAGTCTTGTGACCAAATTTCAATCAATGATGCTTCTTCTTACATGCTTCATAGAAGAGGCTAAAATGAATACTTTCCAGTCAAAACCAGGTCTAGTAATTCAAAACAAAACTGAAGCCACACTTGTACTAAAGTTATTGAAAGTTTCAAAAAAACTTTCAATCAATGATGCTTCTTCTTACATGCTTCATAGAAGAGGCTAAAATGAATACTTTCCAGTCAAAACCAGGTCTAGTAATTCAAAACAAAACTGAAGCCACACTTGTACTAAAGTTATTGAAAGTTTCAAAAAAACCAGAAATGCTAGAGTAGCATTTTATGTAGCATCATCTTCAAAAACTTGTCCAAAACTGTCAAAACTAAAAGGCTGAACTTGGAGGGCTTGTAGCTCACTCTTCAAAGCAAAGGAAAGAGGGGTTTCTGAGGCAAAAGAAAGCTGGTATACCACAGTAGATCCTCTGGGAAGAAGAGGCGCAAAAACGCGTCAGGTCGCCTTCTCTTCCTTCTATAAAGTCGACTGGTTTTTCTCTATTTTCTCCTTCAATATGCAGCCATTACTGCTCAGATTTCAGCACAAGGTAGCCCAAGGTATGGAGAAGCTTCTCCTGAAAGGAATTAGAGAAAGAAGGAGCAGGCGTAGAGAAAATGTGGGAAGAGAAATCGACGAAAAACGTATAATGGCGACCAGCAAAGATGGAGGTTCTTCAATTCCTTGCAGCCAGAAGTTTGCCCCTTCAAGGTGGATCTCCAGCAGGAAGGGTGTGGGAAATGGTTGAGAACCTAAGGAGAACAGGCTTAAGCAAATTTTGGGAAGAAGAGGGAGAGATGGTGAAGAAGAAGAAGAAGAAGATGATGATGATGTGGCAAAAATGGGCTCAAGGGGGATCAAATGGCTCTGATACCATGTTGGAACACTGAAAGGATAGCAAAGAGTGGACACAAACTCAAAATACTTGCATTACTTGGTTGTAGAATGAAGAAGAGTGAGGTCCTTAAGTAGGCACCTCATACATGCTCACTGACATCACTAATGACTTCAGAGCTCCACAATCATCTCCTCAATCTCCAAAGTACCGAGTATGCACTATTACCATGAATAGTTTGACTCAACACAAATATTGTGAAAGGCAGCCAAGGAGCAGCACAAGGAACGATGCCTCCCCTGCAAGGTGTTACACAAGAACCTCCCTCTAATTCCAAAGGCAAAACCTCGACAATAATTGGGATCGTACCACCTCTAACAGTACCAACCTACTCACGAAAGTAAGGGTCTGTGCCAAGGGCGACCTCACAAGAACCCGCCCCCCTATGAAAACGGACCATGCTGCAATAACTAAGCCCAATTCCAATGTGCCTCTGGCATCCAAGGTAAAACACAAGCTGGACTCTTACTCTACATGGCTTTTAACATGCTATGCAGTAGCGCGGCATCCACCCACACCGCATTCCTTATAATCATCAAGTCCAGGTCTAGGTGAGTCAGTACGGTAGGCATCTCACCCAACACACCCACAGCCCACAAGTCACTGTCAAACACGAACATACATACACATCCACGGTCAACACTAGGTGATTAGGGTGAGTATATTCTTTTTTACATTTCTTCACCATCTTGCATGTTGGCCTCACAATCAGTCCCACACTGCACAAAGGCACTCCACCTACTCCCTCTCCCACTCACTTTCACACACCGCCCCTCTCTCTTTTACTTCTCTACACAGTCAGTATCCCACCGGTCATTGCTATAGTAGTATCCCATTGGCTGTCACGGTCTCAGATCCCACCGACCATCGCCATCGATAGATCACACTGATAGTCGCAATCCCAAATCCTGTCAGGCGATGCCATCAAGTATCCTACCAATTGTTGCCAAAGAAGAATCCTACCGACTGTTGCCATCGACAAATCACACCAACCATTGTCATCGTCAAATCACCCCGACCGCCGTCACCATCCTGTATCAGGTCGATCGCGATCTTTTTTATATCACACCGATCGTCGACCAAGCGGTACCCCATCGACCGTTGCCATCGACTTACCCCATCGCCATCGACTTATCTAGCCATCCATGGGGATGAAAAATCTATATAAACAAGCCTTATCCCATCGGGTCGTCGCCATGGTAGTTTCCCCTAGACTCTTGCAAAATTTGCCCAGAATTCTCACAACCTCCTGCCCTCTTCCACTGCCAATCAGAAGAGCCTGTCTATGTCCTCCCGCTCTTCCTCATCCACCGACTTCCTCATCATGCAACCGCCATCACTCTTTCCGATGGATCCTGAACACAAGTTTTTCAAGTTCGAAACGTACTTGGGACTCCGCCTCCGCCCTATCCCACAGGCCATTGGCCCCTCACATTCCCAAAGCACTCCTTCTGTGATGATCCATATGCCTTTCGAGTTCCCCATAGAAGATTTTCAAGGGGAAGAAGGTCTAACAGACTGACCACCCAGGAGGGTACAACAGCAGCTGGTACACCCCCCTCAAGATCAAGAAAGCGCACTCCGGCCCCAACAACAGACGAGTACAAGGTCATGCACTCCCAATCGCACTCACCGCTTGGAGAAGCATGGCTCCAAGAATTGGATGTGTGTGTCGCGCACTTGCACTTCGCTTATGAGGGTCACGACTACACCCTCCACTACCATACAATGGGGACTACCTATGTAGCACTGAAGGAGCCAGAGGTGGAGGAGGCACTTAGAGTGAGTAGAGTGGCAGACCACCTCCCATGCCACCTGCTGTTGGTAGAGTTCCTCCAGGCGTATAATAGCAACACCAAAGTTGGCATCCTGCGAGATGCAGCAGGCAATCCCCACCACTACTAGATCAATCAATATGTGGTACATGTAGCCTTCGGCCTATCGGTCGTCGGTGAGAAGTACTCCACGAAGAAGAAGCTAGATGCCCTCAGCAAGGTCTACCACTATGACTGCCAGAAGAGCAAGGGCCGACTCCAATTCACTACCATTCATAAGCCCAAGATGGAAAGACTGGCAAGGGTCTTGCCATGGCTCATGTAAGTCAAGCACATGGACCACCATTAGTCCATCGTGCCCAATATCTTGCTGTGCTTGGTGGAGACCTAGCTTACAAATTGGACAGACTATTTCTACAACCAGATGAGGGATGACCTCAAGACACACGAGGAAGTAATTGGCAACCCCATGCTGTACATGCCAGTTCTCTACTACTTGCGGCAGCAGCATCCACCAGTCAGCTTTGGGTTGGCCGAAAAATCTACCACAGGGCCAATGAAGGCAATGCTCGAAGAGATAGAGGTCAAGCCCAAGTGAGCAAGGACAATACCCACCGCCACTCCGGCTGGCCATGAGCAACCAGACCTAAGTCAGTTGCTCACGCAATATGAGGACCACCAGATGCAAGAATTCTTGAGCCAACAACTATGACTCCAACAGGCGAATTCTCAAAACAGGGGTAAACGGGTTTAGGAGGAGCCCATTCTGATTGAAGACCTTCCCGGTGATGAAACAGTCACCATTGTCCTCCATCCATGAACCAAAGCCATGCCAACCACTCCCATTGCACCCTATGTCTTGGCCTCCACAACCCCCCAAGAGACCACATACTTCGCCACTAGTACCTCTTCCTCTCCATGGGCAGGCCTAGCAGAGGCCCTACAGTTTTGCAGCACACCCCCATATAGGGCACCAGGTGGCTATAGCCACATGTTGGCCGAGCAATTATCGAGTGCGGTGGACCTGATGAAACAACACCTATTTGAAGCCATGGCATAGCTCCCACAGGTCGCATGCACAATTTTGTAAAGGAGGTAGGAACAAGCCTCACAGCTCTCAGCTAGTCTCCTTAGGCATAGCTCTCTGCACACAACAACCAATCCGTAATGGTTGCAACCCAAGCCACAGGGCAAGCAGCCATACAAAGAGCCGAGGAGTACCATGCCAAAGCTGAAGAGCTAGAGCTGGCCCTAACAAAGCTCAAAAATGACCTGGCAACAAGCGAATCCCTGGTCCAAACCCTCATGGACTAGGACAACAAGGCAGAATCTGCTAGCCTACGAATAATGCTGGAGCAAAAGGCATAGGCAAAGGCGCAGTAGTACACCAAAATATAAGAGCACCAGGAACGATAGATACAAACTCTACAGGATGTCTTGGCACAAGAACGAGAACTTAGGTGTCCCTCCAAGCAGAGAATGAATGACAGCGCACCCCCAACCAATCAGAGGAGTCAGGTTTGGAAGGTCGGGAGCAACAGGAGTTTCAGATGTATAGGGAGGTCTCCACACAGTTCGCCACATACACACTTAACCACGCACCATCCCCCAATCCCTCCAAATGCTCTTTGATGCACAAAACCTCATCTTCCACTTAGACCTCACAACACCACTTCCTCCTAATGCCCTCCAAACCATCCTCCGCCGCCCGTAACCCCGACCACTGCCACCCCATCCTAGCCATGTCATATTTTTTGCTAGATCTCCAACCCACTTCTCTCTCTCTCCTCTGCCCCTCTGACCTCTAGACTCCAGCCAACCACCCCATCCTCCTCAATTTTCAACCCTGGTGCCGCATCATCACGAAGTCCCTTAATTATCAAACAGACGATGAAGTGATGCAAATCAAAAAGCCCGAGTAACTCACGCCGTGGGTCTAAACCCCTAAAAATCTGCAAGTAGACATTAATTGGATGCAGACCTATGGTCGAGCCTCTACAATCGAATCCCAAGGGAACCTTGCGACATTCTAGTCCACCACCTACAACCCCCTTAGCATCATAATCCTCTTCAACAGGGTGCTACAAGCTCTCCAAGACTCCCTTGAGTCCTTGGTGAGCAATTTTGAAACAATTCATGTAGCATAGCCCGAGGAAGTCATCGAGGAAGAAGGCCAAGAAGCCATCACCCTCTTTAATTCTACCGCCCCCCTTGTCAAAATTCCACCACCACCTCCTCTGGATCCCACCCAACAAGCCACCCAACCTCCTCTCCCTCAAACAACACTGCCCGAGTATTCTTCTAATGCCTCTAACACCACCACTACACATCACGAGGCCTCCCCATCTGTCTCCTCTATAGCTCTGTTTGACCTTCTTGATGCAGCCTTCAACTCACTGCTCAAGGAAGCCAATTTTGTACAGGCAACCAAAGCGACAGCGTCGACAAGCACAACAGAGCCAGAGCCATGCCCATTGTAGATGATGATGCTTTGCCAACTCCTCCTACCTCCTCACCTGAAGATGTCCAATGGGGCCCCGACTTGCAGTCATTTAAAGAGCTACTAGACAATGCGCTTATGCATCATTGGAAGCGCCAACTCAAGGGCTCAGTTCATCACGTAGTCCTTCGACGATTAGTGACGTGCGCATCCAAAGTGCACAAGAGGAGGATACAGCATCACCCCTGATGCTCCAGTCCCAACGATTGATGCAGATGCTCTACAGCCATGATGGCAACTCCCCGTCTTGAAGCTGGAGAAATTTTGGTGATACTACTGCAATGTCCACGTCGATCGTCGCATCCGCCCCCTATATATGCCCATGGAACGACGATGGACTTGGATCAAATTTAGAGAACTCTAGAGGAAGGACCCCAATATGTTGTACAACTTTCCAAAGTACAACTTCCCCAAAGAGATGACTCAAGAGGGATTTTGCTACTGCCTCCAATCATTCAATGACATGTATGGCTTAGTTCCAGATCCCACCATTAAAGCCGCGGTCCACTTCAACCACCTCCTCCTCTTAATCCTCCACGATCCCCCCGCCCACAGCCGCCCCATCAATGATAGCCTCCACAATCTGAACAACCAGATTGTCTTCAATCCCGACGTTGGTCCTACACAATTCTAGGACCTTCGCCTCTACTTCTGCATCTGCAATCTCCACGAACATCACATCCACACGTACGAGGATATGTATAGCACCCATTTTTGGAGAAATCGCTCGTACCTCACTCGCCTCACTCGATGATAGTCAAACCGCTATGCAATCCTACAGATTAGTCCTCTCCACACACCTCCTCCAGCGTGGCTGACCGAGGGCAGATTAGTAAGAGGAAGGGGGGCATGTTAACGTCCATAGAGTACAGTCACCGAATGCAGGGTAATCAATGATTAGAGGTGATTAGGCTTCATGATCTACTTAAACGGACAAGCTCAGGGAGTTTGATCCCCAAATACTACAAGGCCAATGATTGCAGAGGCAATGTGCACATGGAAGGAGTACATCTTACACTCAGGAAGTTTGATCCCCAAATACCCAAAGGCTGATGATTACAGGCAACATGCACAGATTGTAGCTTTCAACTAACACCCCAAAGCCAAAGACTGCAAGCAACATGCACATTTCAGATCTATGTCAATGAAAATAGCCATGGAAAGAGTACAGCTCAAACTCAGGGAGTTTGATCCCTAAATATCCCGAGGCCTTGCTCTCTTCGCCTCTCCCCCTACTCCCCTCCCTCGCTGTTGCTACCCCCCTGTGCATTGCCTCCTCCCCGTGCGCTACCTCTCCCCTCCCCTCCCTCCTACCTGTTGCTCCCCCCACCTCCCCCCCTGCTCCCCTCCCTCGCTGCTGTAGCCCCCCCCTGTGTGCTGCCTCCTCCCTATGCATTGCCTCTCCCCTCCCCTCCCTCCTACTTGCTGCTCCTCCCTCCCCTCCTTGCTTCTTCTGCTCCCCCCAACTCCCCCCCTACTCCCCTCCCTCACTGCTACAACCCCCCGCGCTGCTGCAGCCCCCCCTGCGTGCTCCCTGTGTACCGCCTCTCCCCTCCCCTCCCTCCTACCTACTGCTCCCCCCCTCTCCTCCACCACTCCTCTCCTCTATCCCCCCCTCCTCTCCTTCCCCCCCTCCCTCTCCTCCACTCCTCCTCTCCTCTATACCCCCCTCCTCTCCTCTCCCTCCTCTCCTCTTGCTGCCCCCCCTATCCTCTGCTCATCCTCTCTCTCCCTCCTTCCTTTCACTCTCTCCCCTCATCTCGAGTATCCTACTCTCTATTAGGGGTCTCCTGGGCTTCAAGAAAGCAGACGGAGTTCTTTCTTGTGTTTGAATCGGCCTTTTTCACCTTGATTGACAAATGGGTTCCCACTCAGTCAATTCGTTACTGCCCACACTGGCCGCAAGAACCGTCACTTTTTCAAAAGATGAGCTACAGCAGTTGCAAAAGGATTTGGAGCATGAGTGTTCCACGACTCTCTTTGCACGTATCCATGGCTCCCACCCCTTTAGGTCACAAGCTAGAGATTGGATGCTTGCGGCACTTCCCCAAGAGCTCGCCGCCCACCTTAAGGATGTTCGTTTATTGGGACGAGGTTTCTTTCAGGTGTGCCTAGATTCCTCGAACGTCACGAGAGACTTGCTACAGGCTGGGTTTCTATTTCTAGGCTACAAGAGGATTTTTTTGTTTCCCTTTCAACTGGTCTTTGACCCAGTTGAAGAGGACAAGTAGGGAGTTTATGTTTTTATCAGGTTCCCTGGTCTCCCCTCAGTTTATCACCAACTTCTTTGAGTTATTGGCGAGAGGTTTGGTGTGGTAGCAGAGATCCCTCCTCTTCTTGGCGAGCCCTCTTCGGCTACCGAGGCGGTCAGGATGGATGGGGTACCTAGGGTTAAGGTCATTGTCCAGGACCCTAATATTTTAGATGACCACATCATGCTACAGCGACCTGATGGGTCCTTCTTCCACCAGAGATTTGAGGTTGTAGGTCGGCTGGACCAGTGCAGGATTTGCAGATCCTCGAGGCACTTCACCAGAGTTTGCCCAAAGAAGAAAAAGAGGCCCACAAAGCAACCAGCTCATACTAGCTTATGACAGAGAGCAAGACTAGGACCTACCGCTTCACAGGCACCGCTCAGACACGGGCTCCCCCCCTCCTAGGGCTTCTCGAGTCCCTCCTACACCCCGCCCCACCTCTGGCCCACGGTGGGTTCTGGTTGCGGTTAGGCCCTCTACTTTAGATCACACATCCATCACTTCGGAGGCTACCCCATTGGAGCCTCGAGAGTACACTAGCATTCAAAAGCCTTGTTTGAATCCACCCCAGGATCAGGCTGTACCTTCCTTAGCAGCCCAGGTTGTTGGCACCTCATCCGTAGCACTTCTTGATCAGGACTCATTACAGGTGCCTCCCTCTATGGATAGAGGGAAGGGGGTCTTACATTCTCTCCCTGCTTCAGTAGGAATCCTTTGTACCCCCTCCCTAGGATGGGCTCAACGGAACTCCTTTTCCGCTCTGGAGGAGCTCTCTGACCTCCCAGATGATGGTTTTGTACCTTCCACTTTCGGAGAGCCAGCTATCGGCATCCCTTTTGAGAGATCTTTCTCTCTCTCACCTGTGGACTTTCCTCCCCTTGGACCTCGTGTGTATGGCAGGAGGCCAGCTCCGGTGGAGGGTTCTTTTTCTGCCACTAGGTTGGGTAAGGTATTCTAACCCATTTCCTCTCGTCGATGAGGATAGCCAGTTGGAATATACAGGGATTGGGCGACATCCCTCATCGCCGTCACAGACAGTTGATCAGGATTCAGCTCCATCCAGGTGTTTAGGTGGTTCCCTAAACATGCTTTTTCTTCAGGAACACAAACTGGATGTCAGAGATTGCTCCAAGTCAGGTAAGCTGCTTTTTGGCCGAACTTTTTGGCTTCTTGCCTTGGGAACCAGAGGAGGTATATGCATATCAGTTTCAGATTCTATTCTCCCTCTAATCATTGGACACAGTACCATAACCCCCTCTAGGGCCCAATGGGTTTTACTTCTGATTGACGGATGTAAGGTTGGTTTCCTCAACCTCTATGCTCTGAACAACAAAGGGGACCGTGTTCTATTTTGGAAAGCGTTGCTCTCATGGGCTGACATTACAGATTCGTGGATTATTGGAGGTGACTTCAACATGGTTAAGGCACCTTTTGATAAGCAAGGAGGCAAAGAAGGTGGTATTCATTCCCTCTAGAGAGCAGCTTAGGACGCCTTCTTGTTTAGATTCAGTGGCAGAGATATTTGGTCAGATGATGCATTTCATGTTCAGTCTCAGTCACCTTTGTTTTCATGGTCGAACCATAGGGTGCAGATGCCTATTCATGCCCGTATTGACAAATTCTATGTGGATGACTAGGCTGTTGATAGAGGGGGGACAGTTTGCATTGCACCTGGTGTTTCCACTTCCGACCATTTTTTGGTTGTTTTGTCCATCTCAAAGCCCCATCTGAGATGACGGTCTCACAGTATTAGGATACCCGATGCCTTATACACAGATGAGACCCTCACAGAGGTAGTCTTGGAGATCTGGGTTTCTCACATGCAGGGGGTGGCTAGTCCTTCACATGTGGCCACAGGACTTTCCAGTATCAGCGACTTTTATCACTCCATTGCTAGTGCTCAGCGAGGTGAGATACTCAGGTGGGAGATTGGTATCCGCCGGTAGTTGGTAGCCTTGTAGAGGGAGGAGCAGAAACGACCATCTGATGCTTGGGTACAGGAGCGCCTTATTATGGCAAGGGCTCACTTGCATACATTGCTTGATCAAAGAGCAGAGTATGCCTTCCATGCACGGGAGTCCTTTTGGATATAGATGGGAGGGAGAGTCAATAAACACTTTTTCTCTACACTTGGTCCCAGACATATTAGAGAGAGTGTCAAGCAGCTTATTGACTCTGACGATGTTTTGCAGTCTCATTCAGATACCGTCATGCACTTAGCGACAGCATTCTATGCCTCCCTTCTTTCCGCAGATCCTGACACACATGCCAGAGATATGGCTAGAGATGAGATTTGGCAGAGTTTATCTGTGTTGGTCACACCAGAGATGATATGCTCACTTGATGCATGCTTTACTAGCACAAAGTTTAAGAGTGCTCTCTCCGCCCTTCATAAGGGCAAATGCCCTGGTTCCAATGGTCTTACTCCTTTTTTTACAGCCTTTTGGGATATGATAGGTGATCATATTACTTCAGCTTTGCAGGGCATTTGGGACTCGGGTGAGATGCCTGACTCACTGATCGAGGGACTCATACACCTTATCCCAAAAGGTGGCGATAGGAATTTTGTATCCCATTGGAGACCCATCACTCTTTTGGGCACTCTGTACAAAATCCTATCCAAGGCGATTAGCATCTGGCTATAGCCCCTTCTTCTAGACCTCATCCATGATACTCAAATAGGCTTTGTGCATGGCAGGAGCATATTTGATAATATTTTTTCCTTTTGGGAAGCCACAGAGTGGGCTATGCAGAGCGGGCAGAGGCTAGCAGTTCTACTCTTGGACTTTGAGAAAGCCTATGACAGAGTAGATTGGGGTTTTCTTGAGGGCACTCTTCTACAGTTTGGATTTACAGATGCATGGATTAGAGGGGTGTCCTCCCTTTATAGATCAACCCACAGCCAGGTTTTGATTGGAGGGGTAAGGTGTGACAGGTTTTAGATTTCCATATCAATTCATTAGGGATGCCCTTTAGCCCCCTTCCTCTTTCTCTTTGTGGCAGAAGCTATGAGTATCTTCCTTAGATCTCAGGCTGAGCTTTATGGGTTGAGATTGCCCTTTGAGATAGGAGCAAGAGCTTCTCGACTATGAGTTGGGGATAATGACACTGCTATCTTTATTGAGGTCTCTTTGTAGTCACTTGATTCTTTCCGGATAGCCTTGGATATTTTTTGCTCAGCTATAGGGACACACATTAATTGGCATAAATCCTTTGGCTTTTGGATCAGTGATGAGGACACTCTAGGCTGGGGAGTTGACATTGGCTTTTCTTGGATTTAGAGTGGTGTTCCTGTCAGATATTTGGGATGCCAGGTAGGATTGGGCATCTCTCCAGGACAACAGTTTGCCCCAGTACTATAAAGTGTAAGGAAAAAGCTCCTGTTTTGGAGCTCAGCCAAACTCGACCTTGCCTTTAAAGTGTGGTAGTGAACCAGGTTCTCTTGGCCACCACCTGGTTTGTGTGTTCTTGTTAGTCCCGGTCTAGGGATTGCATCACTTAGCCAATTAGACCAATCAGAAATTTTTTATGGAGTGGACTCGATGGCACGACAGATGTTGCAGTGAGGGTGGCCTGAGAGACCATTATTCTCCCTACTTGGGAAGGGGGCCTTAATATCATTGACCTAGACTTGCAGTGCAGGGCATTGCTTTGTAAGGTGGTGGTGAGGGGACTCATGCCTGGGCAGGAACCTTGGAAGGATTTCTTTTTTGGACGCATTCAAGCTTGCACACCTACCTTAGTAGATGATTGGGTGGACAGCCCTCGTTGGACTTTTACTTCCACCCTTCTCAGGTCTCCTACCTCTCCTCTTATGACTGCCATCCTAAAAGCTTGGGGGAGCTTCAGGAACACTCTTTGAAGGGTTCTGCCCTCTACCCTTGAAGAGATTGATAGGCAGTTGATCATTTGGAATGATAGTATACTTGATGAGCATGGCAGACCTTTGGGCACTTCCCATTATATGCAGTAGTCTAGATGGGAGAGAGGCCCTGCCTACATAGTAGGCACTTGGAAGGCTTTTATCAGGCTACCTGAGGTTCAGAGGTTATAGTCCGTGAGTCACCTCAGAGGGGTAGCACGCAGGATTCAACAGATAGATGCAGCCGTCTCGGTTGAATGGATAGTTGAGATGCCTATTACTTCCACCACTTGGATGGGAGCTTTTTCGAGGACAACAGTTCCTCTACAAGTGATCGCTCTTCAAGGTCTCGGGGAAGATGCTCTGGTCTTTGACATTGGGGATGGAGGTATACTCTCTAGATCCACGGATGATATTCTTCTAGAGGTTGCCTTTCAGCCTATCAGGATTGCTAGTTTTGTGGACGATGGAGCGGGCTTGCAATGGTGCTTGGACCCCGACCCTCTGCTCTTGGCCCTAGGATCCTGGAGGTTGTGGTTATATGGAGGTGCACCTATCAGGTGCTTGCAGTGGGACCCAAGAGAGTGGGAGTGGATAGATCATGGGCACTGAGAGAGGGGGATTCCCTTCTTTCATTTCACGGTTGGTAATGCCAAGAGATTTCAGCTGAGCAGTAGAGGTTGGGTTCCTTCCAGAGCCCCCCATTGGGATAGCTTTTTCATCACCGCAGATTTGCGTAGGAATTTCTAGAGGAGGCTCTGGAAATCCCTCAGAAATAGAAAGATGACTCTTTTCTTTTAGCTTTCTATTCATGGAGGGATTGCAGTGAACTTGTGGAGATCACAATTTGGGGCTGATCCCACTTGCCCTCGTTGTCATTTTGCAGAGAAGTCAGTGCGACATTGCCTTTGGGACTGCAATCAAGCGAGGATTATTTGAAAAGGAGTTGCTTGGATACCAGCATTTTTCATACTTCCCCTTTCTTCATGACTTGGGGCTCGGTCGCATGGTTATCCCTTACTGGGCCCCAGGTGTTTTATGAGGGTGAGCCTCCTTCTTGGGCACTCTCGATCTGTCGACACGTGATAGAGCCCTGCTCTCTTCAGGAGGTACCACATATTCCTTTCAGAGCTTCACATGTTTCAATGGACACCTCTTTGGAGATTTTGGCTAGCATTTCCTCTTGGCACATTTGGAGAACTAGATGCATAGAGGCCTTGGATGGCACCTAGATACACTTGTCACAGGTGTTCACGGGGATTTGGAGTGACACGGTTCACACTTTGATAGCCATATGGGCTAACATGCAGGGCCCTTCACGGGCAGCCTCTTCTAGGAGGACTATATTTCTTCGAGTTTGGAGGGGTTCTCCCTTTTTCTTCTCCGAGGTTGCTACTAGATTGAGATGGCACTATCAGCACCAATCCTTTCTTTTTGGCTCTTGAGCTTTTCATGCATTGCATGGTGTATCCCATATTCTCGTATGGAGCTTGCTCTAACGGTCTTCTTTAATACTTATTAGAAGTCTCTTTTTTGGAAAAAAAATATCCCGAGGCTAAAGTGTCTACTGTTAAGTGTCTCCCAAAAGTTAAGCCTCACCACTCTAGGTTTTGAGCCTCGTCCATGGGCTTCGAACCCCAAAGACTTACGACATGAGGGCACTCAGGGAGTTTGAGCCCCAAATTGCCTAAGCCTTAGAGGTGCGAGGCTAACACAAGCGCTATTTGGGAACCCTAATTAGGACCACCTCGTAATGTCAAGTTTGTCCCAAGTGCTCTAATATGGTTAACACAAGCACTATTTCCACTAGTAGGGAGAGATGGAAAGAATAGCAATATGCCTTGGCACCCTACGGGCCCAAGAGCCTTTGGTTGTAAAGAGAAGGAGAGTGCTAAAAGGAAAAGGGTTGGCCTTCCCTTCAAAACGTGACATGTATAAAAGGCCAAAGTGTTGACTTTGGTCTTCATTGTTGTTTGCACAAGTTCGAATACAAGCTCCCTCTTCTCTTCTAAGAGAGTGTTTTGGGTGTTCTCTTGTTTCCATTGCAGTGTGCTTGTGTTTGCCACTCCATCCCCCTTCACTCTCCTCTTCCCTTCTCCTTCTCCCTCCCTTCTCCCCTCTCTTCTCCCCTCTTCCCCTTCCCTCTTTCTCATGTGGAAACACATTGCAACACTTTGGAGGCCTCTTGAGTGACACTTGTGGATGGCTCGTGCCTTGCATTGCTCTCATAAAGAGTATTTTGGAGTGGAGGCTCCATCGGCATATCTTCAATATCCCCATGACACGTGAGTCACCACTAAGACCCACACAGGGGGATCCTACTCCCCACCTCCTAGCCACGCATGTCCTCTCAATGTCCAAAAAGAGCCGCCAAGACATTGAGACAAGTTTTTGACCCAAATTATATTCACAGTTCATTTATTTGCACCTTTTCTTATGGGATTTAATCTCCCAAAATCCATGTGTCATTTGCACTAAGGGCCTCTTATACCCCCTTAATTCCACAATATTACAAGGTACCACGGGGTGGTTAGGACCATGCCAAGGCCCCATTGGCCCATATTTCCAACACCCCCCCATGGGCTTAGCTAACACCACAAGAGAACTAACCAGCCAATGAATGTAGAACATCTGCTAAGGGACAAATAATCCAAGAGAAACCTGACTACCCACACACAAGGCCAAGTCAGAAAACATCATCGACCCCACCCACATACATGCCTAGGTGGACCAATCACCATTGCTAGATAGTTCATGATGAAAAACATCCAAATAGGTGGACTGACACAGGCCATCAATTCATTTGCCAACCACCATCTTCAAGATTATGCTAGCTCTAACACCTTTCAAGATTCTATAGTCTGCCATCTTCAAGATTATGCTAGCTAACACCTTTCAAGATTCTGTAGTCCGCCATCTTCAAGATTATGATAGTTGCTCTTGCACGCGTGTCACCACATTCCACGATCGTGCACAATCACAAAACCAACCTAGATAATTAGTTTTGTAGTCATAAACAATCAGCATTAGCCACCAAGCAATCATAGCCTAGTATCCAGATGTACACGTGTCAATAACATTAGTCTACAGGTTGGATGTTTAGTATAATACTAATTGCTGCCAACTACCAAAAGTTGCCACCTATCCAAGGGGAACAACCATATGAGGGGCACCCAATCCCTTGCCTACTAGAGCCATGCATGTCCTCTCAATGTCCAAAAAGATCTGGTAGAACATTGATAGGAGTTTTTGCCCCCTATTATATTCACAATTCATTTATTTGCACTTTTTCTTATGGGATTTGATCCCCTGAAATCCATGTGTCATTCATGCACCAAGGGCCTCTTTTACCCCCCTTAATTCCATAAAATCCAAGGTACCATAAGGGAATTACAATAGTGCCAAGGCCCCATACAATCATATTTCCAATAGCTATTGTAGGCAATCGAGAAAAACAAAGATAAATTATACTTGCAAGAGCTTAGAACTTGATTGGTTATACAAATTATTTGACAATGGATGGGCAACAAGAACATGTCATAGTGAAGATTTTGTACAATGCCCACTTCAAATGTGACATTTTGGTGAATTTGTCTAGCAATTATTAGGTGTATAAAAAATGATAATGCTACAAGGTGGTATGTATATAGATTTTAATTTTTGTAGGTATCTCATTGGAAGGAAAAATCTTTGCACATTTAGAAGGTATAGATGGAGAAACCTACAATGGAAAGCAATGGATGATGATTGTGTGATGGGACTCACTATCCTATTGTCGAGGTATTTAATTCTCGACAAGTACATATTGACCTAATTTTGGAACTAGAATAGGAATGGACCATGTAGTTAATCATAGAAAATAATGGTTGGCATTGGCAAGTCCTCCCCATGACTATTATTTTAGATTTGATAATTCTAATGTTAGGTATAATTGTTTGAAGGTGTTCGACAATTGTTTGAAGTTGACAATTTTAGACTTGATAATTCTAAAGTTAGATATAATTGTTTGATGGTGTTGGACAATTGTTTGAAGTTGACAATGGTATTTTTCTTCAATCCTTACTTTTCTCCCCATTGAGTTTAGGGGGGGTTGTTGGAATGTGTCCCTCATGAGGGGGCTCAAACTTCCTAAGGTTTTTGATGCTTATGTTGGGGACTTCTCATTGGTTGATTGAAATACTCAATGTGAAAGAAAAGATTTCATTGATCCATGAGTCTAGATGAATGCACTGGCCTGTGCATGGTGACAACATGGCAAGCTAGCTCTTCGTGTCAATCTTGAGGAGGTGGTGGTGACTCTTTGTACATTTGTAGATCACATCACTCTCTTGATGACTTCTTCAATGAGAAGTCATTCATACAAAGTAGTGTTTTGTTATAAGGCCTCCTTGGTTGTCTAGAATGTAGGTGTTGGATTTGGAATACCAGTTGTGGGAATTTCATATTCCAAGTCTCTTTGTAATTGGAAAAAACCCAAAGTATTGATGCACCAAATTCTATTGTCTTAGTTGATTTGTGTTCTTTTAATAATATAGCATCTTTTGAAGCTTTCCTATGTCGATATATCTCAAGACATATGGAATTTGAAAGTGAGGATGTGATATGAGAATCATACTATAGTTTTAAATGTTTTTGAGTTGCAACATGTTATTTTAGGTATCAGCTTATGTGGGCAATATCATTTTCTGGAAACATGATGGCATATGTTCATAATTTTATGAAAAAGATGGAGATTAACATATCTAGTTGCTTGGATTCTTAGTGCTTCAACAATGCACTTGGCCACGATGCATTGTTCGATGTAATGAACAAAAATCACAAGTAATACAAAGCGATGTTTAATTGAATATTAAGATTGTATTTAATCACATGCACCTCTAGATTGATGGCTCTCTACAGTCTATGAATACAAATTGATAAATCTTTATAATTTTAAAAATTGTCTGAATGTGCATGTGTGTTTATTATGCACGAGGCAGACAGACAGACAAAGACAGAGACAGAGACAGAGACAGAGAGAGAATGGTTTTGGAAACTTTCCAAGAGTAAGGGAGCGTGTTGTTGGGTGTGAAAACAATTGAGAAGGACTGAGGGGGTTGATTGTCACTTAGAGAGATGGAAAGGGGTGGCAAGTGAAAGAGACAGTAAGTGGGAGAGGGAGAGTGTGAGGATATGCAATAGTGGGTGCACTAGTCTTGCCTACATGTGTGTGTGTGTGTGTGTGTGTGTGTGTGTGTGAGTGAGTGTGTGTGTGTGTGTGTGTGTGTGTGTGTGTGTGTGTGTGTGAAGACTTAACCAAACCCCATTTCATAGTGAAATGAAAACAATTTTGGTAATAGAAACAAGAGAGAAAACTGCTATGAGACATTACAAAAAATGGAGAGGAGCACAATTTGCAAAAGACTTATAGAATGTGTGACTATACTGACAAGTTATGCTTTGATAAGTCATCACAAGCATCACTTTTATTGAAGAGGGGAGTCTGCATACTTGCCATCATCCAACAAGAAAAATGATAAGAACCATATTTTAACTGAGTTGGGAAGGCAGGTGTCATAAACACCCCTCCCTTGTTATTGGGATCATAATAAAAATAGTTGCTCACACTATAGACTTGAAAAGCTAATTTTGATATTATGCTTTAAGTGTAAAAATAATTCGGGTGAGTTTAAGAAAAAGCAAATAAATGATTATGTAAGGCAAAAAAACTATTGTATTTAGGTGTGTGAACGTAAAGGAGAACGAGTACGGGAGAAATTAAAGATTAGAGCAATAAATGTAATTTTAAGATTTAGAGCATTAGGGAATGAAAAGATTTTTAAGAATTTTAAAAAAGAAGAGGATTAAAGAGAGAAATTTAAAGAAGGAATTTCAAAGAAGGAAAAATTAGAAAAATTGGGAAGAATTAAGGAAAATAGAAAGAATTTGAAGGAATTAGGAAAAATACAAAGCAATATGGAGAAATAGAGAACAATTAGGGGGAAATAGGAAAGTAGGATAAGAATTAAAGCAAAAGGGGGGAAATTGGAAGACTAGCCAAAAAAAAGGGGGGGGGGGGAATTAGAAGAAATTAGACAGAAAAAAAGAGAGGAAGAAATAGGGAACAATTAGGAAAAAATAAGAAATTATGATTAAATAAAAGAAATAGAAAAAAAAGGGGGGAAAAGAGGAAAAGCAAAACTTAGGGGAAAATAGGAAGAGGAGAAGTTTGGGAGAGTTGAACTTAGGGAATTTAGGAAAAAGAGAGAGGAGTGATTAGTGAGAAGAGAAAATAGGGAAATTGGAAGAACTAAGGGAAAGTTGAGAGAGAGAGAGAGAGAGAGATAGAGATTAGGGAGAGGAAACATAGAGGAATATATAAAAAATTAGGGAGAAAAAATAATAGGGCAAATTTAGGAAATTTTAGAAAAAATAGGAAATTTTGAGGAAGATTTTAGAAAAAATTAGAGAAAAAGGAAAATATTAGGAGAAAAAATATTTTAACTTAAATTTTGGTTTTAGATTAAGAAAAAAAGGGGGGGGGAGTTGAGGTGTGAGGGAAATTAGAAGAAAGAGAGCGGAAGGGTAGAGAGTGTGAGAGGAAGCTTTATTTGAAGAGAGAGAGAGGGGAGAGGTAGTTAAAAAAGTTTTACCACAGGGGTAATACGGGAAAGAATGTAAGTTGCATGGAAAAAAGGAAGAAAAGGATTGTGTGTGTGTGTGTGTGTGTGTGTGTGTGTGTGTGTGTGTGTGTGTGTTCAAGATCATATTAACACATTTGCATTCACTTCTCTAGACAAAAACACCACTCAAATGTATATATAAAACTTGACTCAACATGTGGAGATTGCGTTTTACACACAAGATACTAAGGATTGAGCTATTTGATAAGATTGTATCATGTTGTACATGATATTGAAGGAGCTCTACTCACCTACATCCATCCACAAAAGAGATATGTTAGAACAAAAATCTTATCCTCTGGGACTGTTGGCTTCAATGCGGAGCTCCACTTGTTATCGCGATGTCACAATACCAAATACATTTACAAATCAAATCAAATATACATCCTTAGTAAGAGATATATCATAGGGTGACTCAGTTTTGAGTCACTAGCGCCCAAATGTTCCATAATAAGTTCCCACACCTTGAAGTCATTCACATATTCTAGAAAGTCTTTTATGACCACCAATATCTATGTGGTAGTATGACCACAGGGGAGGTAGCATGAGTATCCCATTGAGTAATAACAACAAATGTGTAAGATACTCTCCTCCCATCAAAAAGCACTGAAGCCATTCTATCGAGGATACTGAAGCAATAATTCTAAACAAACATTCTCGAGATTGCCAAACTTACAGTACACATTAAAAGAATGCCTTTCCCATAGAAATATCTCAATAAGATCTTGGCTTTAGGCTTTTGGAGGCAGAAAAGGTATGTAACATTGCCAACTTACGTTTTAGGGTTTATTATCATAGTTTTTTCATCATTTGATTCAATTTACAATCCATATCATCTATACTCTCTACATTTTGTAAGATCTATTTTTAGATAAAAAGTCATATTTAGTCTTGAGCGGCTAACACATAATATGAATTTTTACATAAAAAGTCCATGTTTAGTCTTGAACCGCTAACAAATAATATGAATTTTTAGACCAAAAAGGGCCCTGGAAGCAAGAAATTCAAAACAGTGTGACCAAGGCGTAGTTTTTGCTTCGAGGGACTTAAAAATTAAATTATGCATTATATTGATTGAATGAGCACAGTGGTGGCTGCCATCCCTCCGCCTAAGGTTGGTGTGCGCGAGGTGAACCAGGCTACTGTCGATGGAGTTGCTCATTCAAATGATGTTGCTTCCTCCTTTGCTCCTCTTCTCGCATTTCTTGTTCATCATCCTCTTCTTCTCTGGTCATCCTCTACCTCTTTAGACATGAATCTTTGGCCTCTTACTGCCTCCTTCTTGGGGGGGGGGGGAATTGGTCAAGGTCTCACTATTAGAGTCAGTAGAGTCTTTGTTCCTAGATTTCTAGTCTTATGCTTGGTCCTAGCCATGGGGGATGGAACGAGAAGAGGGAGAGGATGCGATAGAAAGGATGGGGTGGGGGATCAAGGGTAGGTGAGAGGGATTAGGGGCAGGTGGAGTGAGTGGGGGAGTGGAAAGAGCTTAAAACAATGAAATAAAAATGAAACCCAAGTCCTTCTAAATTACAGATAAAGTCTGATACTTATGCATGGGCATCCACATTGAAAGAGCCCACACATCAAATTTCATACGACTCCACCCATATGTGCCCTTCTTTGTGATAGGTTGCATGCCACCTTGCATAATTCCATCTTAGATTTAACGAATTGTATATTCTTCTTCTACTCTTACCATAAACATCTCGTACTGCATGGGATACTAATGACTCTTGGAATGCTAGTGTTATAGTTGCTCATATTTTGACATGCTTGTACCACCATTGAGCCACTTGAACCATTGGGATCGACTTAGTTCTACCTCCCCTATGTTGTGTTGCTCTGTTTTGCGCATGATGTGCTTGCCAATAAGATCTTTACATACCTCAAGCGGACCAAATTTCAATGCTTCCATAATTCCATGCCATGTATGTTGTATGAGCATATAATATGTGTTGCCAAATAGAAAAACAAATTAGTAAGTATGTAACTATTTAATATATACATCTCACTGTAGTAAATCTCATGGAGATGATCAAGGTTGAAAACCATAAACTCCATAACGCATAGCAGAGACTAACACATATATAGATCCCTAGCAACGCCATCAACGCCCAATGGGGGGTGCATACCATAGTATAAACATATGCTCTCACACATACATGTCCACACCACACATACTTACAAAGGTCTTTGTACTTAGTTTCTCTCAGCACTCTGAAGGTGAAAAGCAAACTGAGTGTCCACATTCTCTTCATTCAAGCTACAATTGCTTGTGGAGAATATAAAATTTCATTTTAAGTCCCTCCAAACAAATCTTTCTAAGCCAAAAAAAGTTTAGCTGATAGGGCAATGTACCACTTAAGAAAGATAGAATTTATCACAATGTCAGCAAAGTGCAACATGGGCAAAGACTTCACAAGGTGAGATTTGCATGTTTGCTAATGCGGTGGGAACATATGTCTAAGAACATGCCCAACCTCATACAGCACATGCAGTTTCAATCTCATGACAGTCACTCACAAGGTTGAAAACCGTAAACTCCATCAAGCAAGAAAGACACTCAAAAATGTTGGCATAATGCCAAACCTTCCCTTCATTTAGCATCGGCGATCGCTTTGCTTGTCAATCATAAAACGTGTGCGAGGATACAACTTTTCATTATAGAATTAGCTCAGATAAGATATTCTGAAACAGACTATCTAGGGTCTCAACAGAAGACCTGAAGCTATAATCTTCAAATTTTGACTTCAAGAAAATGCCTACACAACATTCCAATTTACAATTGAAAAACTAACCCAGAAGGTAAATGTTTCATCACAAAGCTTTTCCTCATATTGATATAAGCTGTACAACAAACTCGACTAGTGCTCATCTAACCAACTACAAGATTGCCGAGCAATAAGAACATTTAGAGAAATATTCTTTTGTACATTAGACCTCAAACAATCATCTCTAGCACCATATGCAATTTCAGAGTCAACATACACTGGCAGTCGATGCCTGTCCTTGTACCCTTGCATTCGCAGAGTTAGCCATTGCCCTCAACTCTGCTGCAATCTCTGGAAACGCAGGTCTTTCTCCTGGTTCAGCGGACCAGCATCGCTCCATCAGTGACCGCCATAATGGATCACACCAGCTTGGTACTGGTGGACGTAATGTGTTACTCACAATGCCTCCTGACAAATGCCACATTGCCAGCCATTTGTATAAGTAGGTCATAGCCTGAAATTAGACAATAAGCTCCATAGAGCAGAAAACCAAGATGCATAACACATTCAACTTCTTGTCACCATAGGTTTTTTAACGTCTTCAATTCTCCTTCCAAAAAGAACCCCAGAAAAACGTTTGTATACAGGCATTCTGATTTTAAGATGTCTTATGGCACCGTCAAACCCATCAACAAAAACTTAAGTTCCATCAATATCCAATAGGTGCCCACGATGTCCCCAAAAAGAAAATCCATTAATTAGCTACCACTGGCATCGAAAGAAGATAGGTATTAAGGTTAAGTTGAGGCGTTAATGACAATCGCACACCCAGGAAGCAAATATGTTGTCCTGTTCACAAAAGCAGGCAACCTCAATGAAATCTGTGTCGTACCTATAATAGCACCATAATGCATGTCTGCATATGGCTCCTTGCCAGTAAGCAGCTCCCACATCACAATACCAAAAGAGAAAACATCAACCTGCAGCCGGCAAGGGAGAGCAAAAATCAGAAAACCCTTGCTAACAATACCATCTTGACTTCATTTCGACAAGTGATACACAAATTAATGCATTAGCTACAAATCCCAAAACAAAGTATTTTTAGAGGTAGATCTATGAGTACTTATACCTTTTCAGAAACCAAACTGCTTCTTCCATTCAGTAGCTCGGGAGCCATCCATGGCAATGTCCCTCGTACACCACCTGAGACCATTGTTTGATGCTTGACTTGAGATAAACCTAGATCACCTACCTGAGGACAAACAAGCAGCATGAGTTGACAAAGTTTGAAAATGACCATAATAAATCAACGGATAATCCTCAATTACTTCTTCAATACCCATCCTCACTCAAATTCATAATTAAACCATGAGAAACACGCCTTAATCATCTAAGCAGCCATTTGCTATTTGCATCCTGACTTTAGTCTATGGAAAAAATGGTGGTCATGAAACCTAGTTAGCAGTGAAAAACAGTAATGCAATGAAGACAAGTGTCACGATCTGTGACGTATTCCTTTCTCTATATGGATGGTTTGACGAATGGACACTTGTGGAAGGGTATGCCCTTTCGACGGGACACTTCCTATGAGGCACAACCCTTCACAAGAGACATTCTATTGAAGAGACACTCCTATTGTAATGTACCCTCTTATCAAGGGTCACACCCTTCACAAGGGGTACACACCTCTTCATGCACATACACTTTGGAATACACACCTTTTCATGTGTGACTCTTCACTCTCTATATAAGAGAGGCCCAACTGTATGGATGACACACTACAGATACTACAGACACTCAAGTAATACAAATATTCCTTGTTCTCTGCTATTTCAGTCTCCTTTTTGTTCCTTAGCACATTTCTAAATATAGTAAATCTAGGATTTCTTACAGTGGTATCAGAGCAAATTTCGCTCTTGCCTGTAGGAAATGCCCTCCACCTTCTAGCGCCTATCTGATACATCTCTTTCCGCTAGAAGGATATCCGTGCACATTGTGCATGGAAGAGATGAAGAGAATAAGCGTAAAAATTTTAAGCGCCAACCCTGCCTAAAGTCATCAATGGCCTCTCCATCTCCCACACATCACGAGTTGATGTGAATGGACACGACAAAAATCGTGTCTTTTCATGTGCTTGGGCTATCCCAAAACCAAGGGACGCGCCTTTTCCACCATTGGACACACCTTTTGATGAAGAGTTTTTACTCCTCACCCAAGGGACACCTTTTGATGAAGAGTTTTGACTCCTCACCCAAGGGACACACCCCATCGTGGAAAAAAAGGACACACCTCTTCGTGTGGGGACACCCCTTTTGAAAACAGGGTCACACCCCTTCATGAAAAGGTACACCTATTCCAAGGGTCGCACCCCTTAGAATAGGCACACCTTTTGGCACCAAGCACCTTATAAAAAGGGTACCTAGAGGGGCTAAAAAGGAAAACCCAGACCCATACCTTAGGCCTAACCCTAGACTACCCAAGGGTTAATTAAACCCACACTTTAATTTTTGGCAACCACCCAACCTAGGCAGCCACACACAAAAATGACGATCCACGATTGACGCCCGTATGGATTTTCGTCATGCAGGATTCGCCTCCCTTCCACGCCATACGCAGCCCCCCCCCCATCAGCCGGTTTGCTGCCCTGGGTTCCTGCCAGTCTTTCAGCACCAGATCACTGCCCTTGCTGTCGCGATTCAGCCTTGGAAGCACACAGCCAATTTTGCCACAAGCAAGCAGGCTGCCCCTTTTTCGCCACCATACCTGCCTTTGCCCAGCAGCTGTTCTGCCCTCTATCGCAATTCAGACCAGCCCGAATCCTGCTGGCTTATCTCGCCACCTTAGCCTGTGAAAAGCGCCCTTTTGCTGCCTTCCAATTCCGACCAGCCAGGCCCAGATCTGCTCCTCACACCCCATAGGCACTTTTCCTCTGAAATCAACGCAGGAAACCCCTTTTCTGCACCACGCCTCTGCCAACGCCCCTATCTGCCTCGAAAGTCTCGCCAGGCTTTTTCCTGCTCACACTGAACCTGCAAAGATAGTAAATGAACCTCCGGACGGAGATTTTCAGGCCTTGCTATGCAACTAATTGGCAGATCTAATCTATGCCAGGTGGATTCTTTCCATTCTATTGCTAAGGATTCTCTTTCATATTGTTATTTGACGCTCATTATCAAATTACAGCAAATGAAAGCCTTCTCCCTAAAGCATGAAAACCCCTGGTAATTCACCCGTCCTTTCAAGGACACCTCAGGCATCATCTACCACACAATATCGTGTTCATATTGTATAACCAGCCCATTTCGGAGCTTTTGCATCGTGGGTCTTCTGTGTCACGTGCCCTTCCAGTGACTTGGACCACATCCTATACCTTCTGCGTGAGGCACCTCACTTACATAACTTCCTCAGCACAGTCCAGGTTGTGAGACACGTAGATACCTAGAACCCGATATTCCTCACGAGTTTGCTGTCCATCTTTGGAGAGATTTTTACCCCATAGCTTCAGCATCTCCAGGGTACTCTTCACCTCCTTCAGCTCCCAGATACTCTGCAACCTACCCCTGTACTTTCACGAGCAGTAACACCCATTTCGGCATCACCAATGTTACCTCAGACAGGACCTCCTTTACCAGATTTCCAGGGTGGTTCCATCCTGCTTCTCCTGCCCCCTCCAACATGAGCAACCTCAGGGAGCAGCCCGAATCTTCTTCCAGGAATGGTACAAACTAGAGCGCAGGTTCGTGCTTCTCTCACAGGGATCTCCGATATGTCGCAACGCTCGCGTGCAACCTCTCCGGAGATAAGCGACTCAAGTCCAAAAAAGACCCCTGAAGTCAACTTACAAGGCGAAGCACTACTTCAACTTCAAATTTCCCATTTTCAGGACAGCATCTCCGACTTGGTCCAGAAAGTCCAACAACTCCAAGATTCTCGCAGTACCACACATACAGAGGATGACGTGACGCAACCAGACGACTATGTGGACTCATTCCCACCAGAGGTAGAAAACATTGAACTCCGTGCCCTCTACCGTTTACTCCAAGCTTCCAAAACTAAAAGACTTGACATTAAACTTCCGGAAGCCTACACTGGCCAACGAAATCGCCAAACAGTTGACCAATGGCTCGCAAAATTGCGCATGTACTCTTTGATACTGTTGACCTCACTGAAGGCAAAAAGATTGCCTTGGCAGCCTCCCTCCTCAAGGATACAGCTTTCCTATGGTGGCAAAGACGCTTAAGGGACGGCAAAAGTGTGTTAACTTGGGAACGTTTTGAACACGTGCTCCGTAAGCAGTTCATACCTGCGAATGCAGACTTCCAAGCACGTTCAAAACTCCAACAGTTGGAGCAAACAGGCTCCCTGTCTTCCTACATCTCTCAATTCACCACATTGGTGCTGGAGATTGATGGGTTAACTAAGGATGATCGCCTTCATGCTTTCATCTCAGGCCTAAATCCCTCGTTACACATTGATGTCCTCAAAGCAAACATCACCACCACAGCTGGCACTATTGCTTATGCAGAGCACATTACTGATTTCCAAAACAAAGGAAAGCAGAGTGCTAATAGAACACAGAACTCTTCTATGGCCAAAGGTGCTCGCCCTCAAGATAACCCCAGGTTTAGAAAAAACTCGGGTAATCAAGGTCAGCGGCAGCCCCACAAGTCTCAGAAATCATATGCTAGATTCCAACAGAAGCACTCCTCCAAGGATCGCGCCTCTTCTTCTTCTTCACAAAGTCATCACCATCATCCCCAACATAAAGGTGCGGCCACTGACAAGAAGAACAACTCCAGCACAAAAGGACTTTGTACCATCTGTACATGCGACCATAGATGGTTCGATTGTCCCAAGCGATAAAAGCAAAATTCCAATATGGAACCTAGCACTTCCCAAACAGAAGATGCTACCCCAGCACACGACAAGAAAGGCAAAGCTGTTCGAATGGCAAATCCCATCCACATGAGCCTTGCCAACAATCCCGAACCTTTCCTGGCCACTCAAGTACTTTGTGTTCAAGGATCGATTCGTGGAACAACGGTCACTATCCTCATCGACAGTGGCTGCTCTCATAACTTCCTAGCTAGTTCTATGGTCGACAAACTTCGGTTGACCACCAGTCCTAGTCTCATGGACTATCAGATAGAACTCGCAAATGAAACTACCTTCTTGTGCAACACCAGGATCAAAAACTTATCTTTTCGCATCCAACATTATACAGACAAGTTGAATTTCGATATCATGCCTCTTTCTCGATATGATGTCATACTTGGACAACACTGGCTCTACGACTATGATCCATCAATCAGTTTTCGCAGCCATACTATCCAATTTGTCCACCAGGGAAAACTTATTGAGCTAACTCGTTCTAGGGACTCTCCTTCAACCCCAGTTGCCTCTACCCTACAAGTAAAGACTTTACTTCTGTTAGTTACGGCAGTAGAGGAGACACCATCAAAGGATCCTCCTGAATACCTCAACCAACCTTTTTTCCAGCCCTACCTGGATATTTTTCCACAGGAATTGCCAAAGCGGTTACCACCTCGACGACCAGTGGATCACCCAATCGAACTTATTCCCGACAGTAATCCACCATCGAAACCTCCTTATCGGGTTTCTTACACTCAAAATGAAGAAATCCAAAGACAGGTGACCGAACTACTCGACAAAGGTCACATTCGGCCAAGTCGCAGCCCTTTCGGATCTCCTGTACTACTTGTGGAAAAAAAGAATAAGTCAATGCGCCTTTGCATCGACTACCGAGCCCTCAACAAGCTCACCATAAAAAACAAGTATCCATTGCCTCGCATCGATGACCTCTTCGATCAACTTCTACACGCAACACAATTCTCAAAGATTGATCTTCGTTCAAGTTATCATCAAATTCGCATACGAGAAGGCGATGAGTACAAGACAGCTTTTATAATGCACTTCCTACTAACTACTGCAGATCACGGGAGTAGCACCACAGAGTATCCTCCCAACCAAATCCTTGCTAGAGCATGAGAGCTCTCAGCGAAATCGAAAATCAGAAAAATCATGTGAAGATCCATTCTCTTTCTCTCACTAACTCTAACAAGCCCCATCTCCCTAGATGGATCTAGATGCCACATGTCATCATCATAGGGCCTTTCCTAATGCATCTTTTCACCCCTCTCTTGGGATACTTTAATTTCCTTTGCCCCTAGGCACATTGCTTGCATTAGGCCCTTAGCCTTAGATCCACCTAGTCTGGTGCTATCATCCCTCACCTAGGACCTTGACATTAATTCCCTCCCGATCACTTACATGAAGCGCAAACAAATATATTACAAACGTAGATCCTTAAGGGAAATGTCGACTGATTCTTCCAAGGTCATGCCACCTCAGCTAGAGCGTAACAGCTTTTCGAATAAAGTATAGACACTATGAATGTTTGGTCATGCCTTTTGGGTTAAACAATGCCCCGGCCACATTCATGACACTAATGAACGACATCTTCAAGCCTTTCCTCGATAAGTTCATCCTCGTTTACCTCGATGACATCCTCGTTTTCAGCAGATCCCTACATGAGCACAAACAACATCTTCACCAAGTTTTTGAAGTTCTTCGCGCAAATTCTCTCTACATCAACATTGAGAAGAGTGAGTTCTTCAAGACCCAACCGAATATTTGGGACATGTTATTTCAGCTGAAGGCATCTCTGTGGATCCCAAGAAGGTCGAGGTAGTCCGAAACTGGCCTACTCCTAAGAATGTTCATGATGTCCGCTCTTTTCTCAGATTGGCAAACTTCTACCATACAAAGGTCTATCGGTTTTCCGAAATCGCAGCTCCTATGTCCGAATTATTGAAAAGCACAGTAGTTTTTCAGTGGCTTCCTGAAACAGAGTATAGTTTCCAACAACTCAAGCAAGCACTCACTACCACACCAGTTATGGCTATTGCTGACCCAAACCTTCCATTTGAGGTCATGACCGACGCTTCCGACATCGCTACAGGAGCAGTCTTGATGCAAGAAGGCAGAGTTATTGCTTTTGACAGCCATAAACATTCTGATATCCAAACCCGATACCCGGTTTATGATAAGGAGTTTCTTGCCGTTGTACATGCTTATCGCTCTTGGAAACATTATCTCATGGGAGCCGACTCGATGGTCAAGACAGACCATCACTCTTTAAAGTATATCTTTACTCAGCCAGTCATGAACGCTCGCCAAGCACGTTGGGTTGAGTTTTTGACCAACTTTCACATGACCATTGAGTACATTCCAGGACTACGCAATGTAGTTGCAGATGCTCTCAGAAGATTAACTCTAGCATCAGCTATGGTAATCTCTACATTATCTGTGGATGTTCCGAATTCATTCAAAGGGAAGTATTTCAATGATAAAGACTTCGGCACAGCAATACAAGTTCTTTCAAAAGATCAACCTTCGACTTCCGAACAGAAGATTTTCTCATCCTATTCTTATACGGACGACCTTCTGTATTATCAAGATCGCGTCTGTGTACCACATGACAAGGATGTTCGACGTCTTTTGATAAAAGAGCATCATGTAGTTCCTTATGCTGCCCATCCAGGCATCAACAAGACTTATAGGTTACTCAATGCAACATACTAGCCTCAGATGAAAAGCGACGTCATCAAAATGGTTACATCTTCCTTATCTTGTCAACAAATAAAAGCAAGCCGACGACTTCCAACAGGACTTCTTCAGCCTCTTCCAGTTCCAATTGAAAGGTGGGAAAGTATTTCCATGGATTTCATTACAACACTACCACGATCCTCTAGAGGTAACACTCAGATTATGGTAATTGTTCATCGATTGTCCAAAATGGCACACTTTGTTGCTTGCAAAAGCAGTGCACAGGCTCCGGACATCGCCAAACTCTTCATACAACACATCTTCTGACACCATGGATTGCCCAAGAATATCATATCCGACAGAGATCCTAAGTTTACCAGTCACTTTTGGATTTCACTGTTCGAATCTTTGGGTACAACTCTACTGTTCAATTTAGCCTATCACCCAGAATCAGATGGCCAGACTGAAAGAGTCGACCAAGTTCTGGAAGAAATGCTTCGACATTATATTCAGTCACGCCTAGCAGCTTGGGAAGAGTATCTACCACTCCTTGAGTTTGCTTATAATAACTCTTTCCATAGTGCCATCAGCATGACTCCATTTCAAGCAACTTATGGACACACTCCGATTGTACCAACGAATTTTGTACTTCAACATCGAGTGGCCCTAGCTGATCAACTGGTTCAAGAAATGCAAGACATTCTACTCCAAGTCAAGGATCATATGCGAAAAGCGCAAGAGCGGTATCAACGGTCTGCCAACAAACATAGACTTCACCTAGAATTAGACACTGGTGACATGGTGCTATTATTTGTAGCCCCACATCGCTATAAGACGGTTAAGTCTGTGTTTCCTAAGTTGCAACCAAGATACTATGGACCTTTCCGGATCGTCAAGAAAAATTCACCTTTAAGTTACAAATTGGAATTACCACCATCATGGGGTAAAATCCATCCGACATTTCATATTTCTTGGCTAAAGACGTACATTCCAGGCGATGAAGCAGTTCCTCCTGCAGGTGATTATGTCCCAGAAATCGAAGACGATTATGTTCTCCTTATTCCTCAGCGTATTCTGGACCATCAACAGCGAGAGACTCGACATCGACTTATCACGGAATTCCTTGTTCTTTGGCGAGATCTGGACGATCCGACATTCCTTGGCAATCTGATGAAGACTTATGGCAGTACCCTGACATTTTACAGCAGTATTTTCAGAATTTACCGTGATATTTTCTGCATCAGTTCATTATCTCCACCAGGGCCTTATTTTGAGTGGGAGGGGATGTCACGATCTGTGACGTATTCCTTTCTCTATATCTAGACTTATGGATGGTTTGATGAATGGACACTTGTGGAAGGGTATGCCCTTTTGACGGGACACTTCCTATGAGGCACAACCCTTCACAAGAGACATTCTATTGAAGAGACACTCCTATTGTAATGTACCCTCTCATCAAGGGTCACACCCTTCACAAGGTGTACACACCTCTTCATGCACATACACTTTGGAGTACACACCTTTTCATGTGTGACTCTTCACTCTCTATATAAGAGAGGCCCAACTGTATGGATGACACACACTACAGATACCACAGACACTCAAGCAATACAAATATTCCTTGTTCTCTGCTATTTCAGTCTCCTTTTTGTTCCTTAGCACATTTCTAAATATAGTAAATCTAAGATTTCTTACAACAAGAAGCATGCATAATTGTTACACAAGATAATTGTCCAATGGGTGAGAACGCTTACATCTTAAGTGCTTATATGTGAAAAGAGATGGGTATTGTAACATCCTGTTACACTACCTTTATACATTTTGGCATTTGTCACTAGCATGATCTATATCCCATTTTTATTCTTTATTCTGAGCACATAATGCTCATCTTTCTTGTTTCAGGACTCTGCAAAGACCATGGTCAACAGTTTCCCATATTCAATGTCGAGCATCAGTGTGTATATTTACGTTCCTTAAGTGAGGCTAGTACATGGGGTGGACTTTGTTGAAGGGTTAGAGCTGTACAGAAGCTTAGGAGTTGTATAGAGACTCAACCGTCTGACAAAGACTCAAGGATCGTACAAAGACCACAACCAAATCACCATTAACCAGAGCGATTTATATACAGACACATTCGACGAAAAGCTCCTAATCACTGATTTCATATGCCATCACCAATCAATGGCTTGTTGATGATGGAGGAACTGCAGGAAGACTGAGACCATTAGTTGAGTTCCAAGGCTAGGAGGGTCTCTGCAACTTGTAAAAAACATGGGGAGATTTTGGGCACTATGCACTTAAGTCAGCCAACACTGCATTGAAATTTGAGTTCAATCTGATATTCTTAGTGTAAGATATAGCATTTAGAAGTTGTCAAGATATCCTACACCCTTTGTGGAGTGGCATTGGTACAGCGATATGGGGCATAATTATTAAAATTAGGTTGATTGGTTTTTTCGGCTTATGTACTAACCTTAAACTGCGCTGAAACAAAAAGCGTTCAAACGCTAACCCCATGCTCTTACATCACCGATGCTTCCCTTCTTTCTTGATACGTAGAACATCCACAACACCTCTGAAGATCACAAGATGAATCACAAATCTGGGAACCGCAGGCAATGGCAAGACCTTGATCCACCCAGCCAACCTCTGTAGCGCACACTCAAAAGATACGTTTAACTTTGCTTTCCCGCATGAGTACTATAGAGCACACATCTCCCTAGATGCATCTAGTTGCCACATGTCACAATCCCGAGACCATCCTTTAATGCACCATTTATACCTCTCTTACAGTACATTTTGTTCATTTGCCCTAAGCATATTTCACAGTTTGGTGCACCTAGGCCTCTCACCTTACATACATCTAGTCCCTGCCATTCATCCTCACCGACAACCTTGGCATGTAATCCTTTTGACCCTTTTCAATAAGACACAAACACAAAATTTGGTCCTCTAAAGGAAAAATACCTACTAACCTTCTGAGGTCATGTTATCTCGGCTAGAGCATCACATTCTTTCCCTCTTTAGGCATCAACATCCTCGATGATGAAATATGAAAATCCTCTCTGCATCTAGATCGCCGCAAATATAGGCAAACCATGCCATGCAACCAACACCATGAGTGTCTTCCAATTGCACACTTGTGTTGTTCCTCAGTTCAAGATTCTTGTTGGTTTGCACCTTGCATTATCCTCTACTCTTAAACAAAACAACACCCTCAATTAGTGAGTCACCTGGGTGCAAAACCCATTTTAAACAAGAAACATAAAACACTAGGTGCACCTTACAACCCTACGGTAATTCCAATCTATAGGCCACCTTGCCTATTCTTGTTAGAATTAGCCACGGACCATAATATCGGAGTGACAACGTAGCACTCTCTCCTATAGTCAAAAAGTTGTAGTGTTAAGAAATTCTGAGAAAACTTTTTTTCCTTTCTGAAACTCTCTGAAAGATATACTTTCATCCGCATATGTCTTAGCTCTATCCATAGCTTGGCGGATGTGCCATGTGGGCAGCACAAAAGTGGGAATACCTGGCAGTGGAAAGCCACCATGGAGGGCAGATCTGGCAGAGACGTGTCTAGAGGCTGTCCACAATTGGAAAGAGCAGACCTGCGCAGGGTTTACAGGCACTAAAGGCCGCAATGAGTCAGCGCTAATGTCAGCAAGGTCTACAGATAATGTTGAAGCAGATCTGGGCCTGGAAGAGAGCTGAACAGGTGTGGATTTGCTGTAGAAGGAAGGCACCCAGGTCGTGGCTGTTTTGGGGGACAGCCCTGCCCCCACAAGGGGGTTATGCAGATCTGGAAGGTCCGGTGGGGGAGGGCTGTTTGGGTCAGTCCAAACTCCCCTACCTAGTCGGTTGGTTTGGAAGGGCGCCCTTTGGGGCCTCACTTGGCGTCCAGCAATTCAGCAATCCAGGGCGCAGAAAGGAGGAAATGGTCAGAAGAGGAGTCAAAGACCTTTGTGAAGGTGATGGATAGTGCTGAGTGCCTAGAGCCATCTGGGTGCTTGGCTGGTTTTGCTGACACAGAGAGGGATTCTTCGACAAGACCTGGGGGCTCAGAGTCAAATGGATGCTATGGCCTAGAGGGGGACAACACAGAATCACAAAGGAGGATGATAGTCCAGGTAATCTAGATTATGCTTGGGATATAACTTCTTGAGTATGCTATTTCGTTGCATGTTATGCTCTAGCCGAGATAGCATGACCTCGGATAGATCGGTGGGCATTTTCTCTTAGATGACCAACTTTTGTAATAGTTAATGTGCGTAATTAAAATGGTCAAGAGAAGTAACTGCCAAGGTCCTAGGTGAGGGCGGAATGGCATTGACTAGATAGTTCTGAGTGCTAAGGCCTAGGTGCACCTAAATGTGCAATAATGCCAAGGGGCAAGTGGGTTTTAATGTGCCCCAAGAGAGGGGTAAAAAAAGGTGCACCAAGTGGAAAGGCCAAAATGCTGACATTTGGCAAGGAGAACTATCTAGGGAATTGAGGGTCTCATGGATAAGGATGATGGAAAATAACGATAAAAATATACGTAATATGATGAATCAACTATCCTGGAGAATTTGGCTGGGTGGAATAATCGTATGCCATCGCCCGTGACTTGTATCCACGCTTGAAATAGAGCTTCTTAAATTAGAGACAGATTATTTAACATTTTGGTATCAGAGCAAAGGTAAGGTAGAACCCGTCGGTTTGTGACGGACAGCAGGTGGAGGATCAAGGGATACGTGATGAGCGACGTGCACGATCTACGACGAATTAGGATTGTTAGCTGTCCGTGACGAGGAACCCTTGGTAGCGACGTGAGTGTGAAATATATCGACGGAAGCCCGTGAGGCGTTGACGAAGAGGAAAGCATCGATGGGCGTCAGACTGGAGCGATGGAAAAGAATCTGGAGCAACTTCTAGAACAGGCATAATTTTGACGAATCTCAGTTTGTATATTCGATTCTGATTCTGCAAGTAAATCAGCGTGGAATCTGATCTACTTCGAGGTCTCAGCCTGTCCTGGCAAAATTGGAATCTTGAAATCGATATCTGACAATTCCTGATCGACAGTTTGGAATTCAGCGCTGAAAACTGTTCCAGATTGGGACCTGTTTAGATTCCTTTGTACTTGAAATTGGGCTTGTTGCAGAATAGTGCATTAAATTCGCTGCAGATCGACTGTTCAGAATCAGTTCCTGATACTTGGACTTGGACGAGTTTTTGAGAAGAAGAAAGCCCAGGGAGCATCTTTTTCCTTTCGTTTGAGTTTCTAGTTTTTCGATTTCCACTCTGTTATTGCGTACAGCAGAGAGAAATTCGAAAAGTTGTATATATATCGCTTTGGAGTTTGGCGTGTTGAGGAAAAAAAAAAAAGAGAAAAAAACAGAAAAGGGAGAGAGTATATATCTTCGAAAAAAAAAAAGAAAAAAAGAGATATATACATTTTATTTTTTCTTTCAAGAAAAAATGGATACCGAGGGACAAGATTCCAGGATGAATCCTGAAGAATCTAGGATTCAATCCACACAACAGATGTCACATCATGCAGCACCTACTTTGATCGGTAGGATTTCGATATTAGAAGATGCTTTACAGCAGATTATGAACCAGCAGCTTCAAGTAAATGCTGGTCAAATGAGATCAGGGAGATGGTGCAAGCCTTGTCGGCTAGACCGTCTAGAATTGATAAGGGCAAAGCTCCAGCAGAGCCAGAGCCCAGTATACATTCCTTAGAGCGCGCAAGGGTCAAAGTGCCCAATATCGCTAATTATAGACCGGAGAAGTACGCTGGTCGGATGACCGAGCGCAGCTCTAATGTGATCGAGGTTTGGTTACACAAGTGGGAAGAAGCCTTCGCCATTTGTGAGATGAAAGGGCAAGTGGCCAGTCATGATGTCATTGTGTTGTTTGACTCGGCGTCAACTCACAATGTGATTAACTCCAAGCTCGTGAAGAGGCTGACACTTAAGACAAGTCCATCTGACTATGCGTATACAGTCAGGATGGCCGATGGAAGTTCAACTGAAGTATGGGACCAAAGGGTTACCCAGTTGGAGCTTCGGATTCAGGACTATGCTGAGAAGCTTGATTTTGAAATGACCAAGCTTGCTCATGCAGATATAGCCCTGGGAATGGCGTGGCATTCTAGGAAGAATCCAGCCATTGATTGGAAAAAGCACGTATATCAATTCAAGATGAATGATGTGCTTTATGTCTTGCGAGGTGAAAAAGATATACCTCAGGGACCGTTGGTTTCCGTGATGGAAATCAGAAAGGCTCAAGTTGAGTTTTTATTCCTTTGCACAGCATCGGTAGAGCCGGTGGATGAGTCTTCAGCTAGCACTGATGTTACACAAAGTGGTGAGATGGCCAAGCTGGCTAATCTTATAACAGAGGAGTTCTCTGAGTGTTTTAGGGATGAACTACCTTATGGGTTACCTCCAGAGCGGAAAGTTCAACATAAGATTGAACTGATCCCGGGGGCAGAACCTGTAAATAGACCTCCCTATAGAATGAGTTTTGCTGAAGAGGCGGAGCTGCGTAGACAACTGGAAGAATACCTCAAGTTGGGGCAGATTCAACCAAGTTTCTCACCTTTTGCTTCGCCAGTGATATTAAAGAGGAAAAAGGATGATACGTTTCGCCTCTGTATAGATTACAGAGCATTGAATAATATCACTGTTAAGCACAGGTATCCAATAGCTGGGATTGATGATTTGCTAGATGCATTACATGGAGCCGTGATTTTCAGCAAGATAGATCTTAAGTGCGGCTACCATCAAATCCGGATTAGAGCCGAGGATGTGCATAAAACCGCTTTCAGAAGCAGGTTTGGTCATTATGAGTTTTTGGTAATGCCCTTCGGACTTACCAATGCTCCAGCGACCTTCGTCATGCTTATGAACGATTTACTACGTCCGTATATCGGAAAGTTCGTAGTACATTTTATTGACGATATCCTGATATTCAGTAAAAGTGCTACTGAGCATCGTGAACACTTAAGGATAGTGTTCAGTACTTTGAGGAAAGCCAGTCTTTATGTGAATAAAAAGAAAACTATACTGTGTATGGTTAAGCTTGAATACTTAGGGTTCATAATTACTCCACAGGGGGTAGAAATGGATCCGAAGAAGGTGGCTGCGATACTAACTTGGCCAATCCCTCAGAGTCTGACCGCGTTTGCGATCATTCTTGGGATTTGTCCAGTTTTATAGAAGGCATATCAAAGGATATTCCGGAATCGTATCGCCATTGACTGATCTAACCTCAGATAAAGTACCTTTTATTTGGGGGCAGAATCAACAAGAAAGTTTTAACACCATAAAACAAGCTGTGGTCTCAGGACCGGTGTTAAAAATAGTTGATCCCCAGAAACCGTTGTTCCTAGAAACCGATGCAAGTGGCATTGCGGTAGGAGCAGTTCTCCTTCAAGAGGGAAAGCCAGTAGCCTTTGAAAGCAAGAAGCTTTCTCCCTCTCAAAGGAATTGGCCAACTCATGAATTGGAGTTGTATGCAGTTATCCATGCTTTGAAAACATGGAGGCATTATTTGTATGGTTCAGAGTTTTATGTGGATGTGGATCATGATACTCTGAAACATTTTTGTAAACAGCCTGACTTGAGGGGCCGCCAAGCTAGGTGGGCAGAGCTCATGCAGGAGTTTAATCTAACGATTCGGTACCGAAGAGGAAAAGACAATAAGGTTGCTGATGCGTTGTCTCGCATTATGCACAACCTGAGTTTCACGGTATTAGAGAGTGCTCTAATGACCGAGATCAGAGAAACTCAAAAGGTGGACGAGTTTGTCCAGAGCTTATGGCCTAAGGCTCATGTGTTAAAACCCGGGGAAAATGAAAAGGATGACCTGGCATCCAGAAAAGGCCAAACTTATGCAAGATATACCATAAAGGATGGTATGCTAGTTAGAAATGGCAAGGTTGTAGTACCTGGTCAGAATGATCTCAGGCAGAGAGTCATTCGACAATGCCATGATAGCCCATGTACGGGACATCTAGGATCGAGAAGACATGATCTCGTGAAGCGAGATTTCTTTTGGCCAAGGATGAAAAAGCATATTCATGAGTATGTGACACGGTGTTTCTCGTGTCAGGTAAGTAAGGCCGAGCGGGTGAAGCCACCCGGACTTTTACAGCCCTTGGAAATACCACTAAGTAAGTGGGAGAGCATTTCCATGGATTTTATTGTAGGGCTACCTGCAACACAAGGAGGGTATAATTCTATCCTTGTGGTGGTTGATCGTCTAACCAAGATGGCTCACTTCATTCCGACTAGAGAGTCTGTTAGTGCCCTGCAAGTGGCGGATTTGTTCATTAGACATATATTTCGTCTGCATGGATTGCCTAGATCCATAGTGTCAGACAGAGATGTTAGATTTGCCGGTCACTTTTGGACAGCGGTATTTGAGACACTAAGGACTGAGTTGGGAATGAGTAGTGGGGATCATCCTGAGACGGATGGTCAGACGGAGAGAGTCAACCAGACTTTAGAGGATATGCTGAGGGCATATGTGTCATTCAGGCAACATACATGGGACAAGTGGTTGCCATTGTTGGAGTTTGCCTACAATGATAGGAAACATTCATCTACCGGATTCAGTCCGTTTGAGCTGAACTATGGTTATAGACCAGCCAATCCAACTATAGTTGGAGTACCTCTGAAAGTGCCTAGTGCCGCGAACTTTGTAGTTCAAATGCGGGAGATGCTAGCACTTGTGAGAGCTAATATCCGCCAGGCTATGGATAGAGCCAAGGTGTATGCGGATGAAAATCGGTCTATAAGAGTATTTGAAGAAGGAGAAAAAGTTTTTCTCAGAATTCCTTCGCGTGTGCTAAGTTATCACCTCAATACTGTGGGCCGTGGTTAATTCTAAAGAGAATAGGCAGTGTAGCCTATAAATTAGAATTGCCACAGGGGTGTAAGGTGCACCCGGTTTTTCATGTTTCGCGCTTAAAGAAATTTTTGCATACTGGTGACTCACTAATCAAAGGTGTGGTTTTGTTTCAGGAGATAGAGGATATTGCAAGGCGCCAACCAACAAGAATCCTGGACCGAGGAACAATGCAGATACGAAATCGGAAGATACCCATGGTGTTGGTTGCATGGCATGGTCAGCCTCTATCGGAAGCTACCTGGGAATCCGTATACCAGTTACGGAGAGCTTTCCCAAATTTCATCATCGAGGACGCTGATGCTTAAAGAGGGAAGGAATGTTATGCTCTAGCCGAGATAGCATGACCTCGGATAGATCGGTGGGCATTTTCTCTTAGATGACCAACTTTTGTAATAGTTAATGTGCGTAATTAAAATGGTCAAGAGAAGTAACTGCCAAGGTCCTAGGTGAGGGCGGAATGGCATTGACTAGATAGTTCTGAGTGCTAAGGCCTAGGTGCACCTAAATGTGCAATAATGCCAAGGGGCAAGTGGGTTTTAATGTGCCCCAAGAGAGGGGTAAAAAAAGGTGCACCAAGTGGAAAGGCCAAAATGCTGACATTTGGCAAGGAGAACTATCTAGGGAATTGAGGGTCTCATGGATAAGGATGATGGAAAATAACGATAAAAATATACGTAATATGATGAATCAACTATCCTGGAGAATTTGGCTGGGTGGAATAATCGTATGCCATCGCCCGTGACTTGTATCCACGCTTGAAATAGAGCTTCGTAAATTAGAGACAGATTATTTAACATTGCAGACCTTGCCAGACAGAGGACGAGTTGAAACAAACCCTAAGAGCATGGTGCCTGGAGGACTTCAGGCTGTTCACCCATCATGAAGGGGACAGTTGGACGATGTTGGTCCTTGCAGTTCTCGCGTTCGAAGGTGGGAACGTGATTGAAGCAGGTGGTGCCATCAGGTGCTACCAAAGATTGAACTTGTGTACCAGGAAGGTATGCAGAACCCAACCTGGAGGAGCAACAGCCACTGGATGAAAAGCTACCACATCGACACCGCAATGATCCAAAGGGCTACGACACGGGAACCACTGGAGCATCTTCATCGATGGAACAGCATCAGACTAAGATGAGTCAGTAAGAGGGCGTGTTGAATAGTAGAGGTCACTTCCCCATCCGTGAGCCACCAAATGAGGAGTGCATCGGGAGAGTGGACCATAGGACAACAGCGAGATATTTGGGGCTGCTACATGGACAGCAAACAGGCTGCCATTTGGGCAGCACAAAAGAGGGAATACCTGGCAGTGGAAAGACACCAAGGAGGGCAGATCTGGCAAAGACATGTCCAGAGGCCGTGCACAATTGAAAAGGGCTGACCTGCTCACGGTTTACAGGCAGCAAAGGCTGCGATGAGTCAGTGCTTATGTCAGCAA